>NW_015641422.1:407487-444863 GCF_001515625.1 Sinocyclocheilus rhinocerous
ATTTATTTTCACAGCCTTCTTTGATCATATTTACCAAGGGTATGAATAATTTTGAGCACAACTATATATTTTAGAATTTAGACCTTTAAAAAACACCCAAAATTATACCATTTTAGTAGCAAAACTCAGAACATATAAGTTTATATATAAAAATAACAGTAGGGCTAAATAAAAATATTATATTAGAAACAAACATGGAAAAATAAAAAATAACAATAATATTAATAAAAAAGCTTGCTGATACTGCTGCTAGGAACTACAAGACTGAGATAGTTGGTAACCAAAAGCAGGCATTTACGAACATGCACACACAAGTAAGTTCACACACCACAATCTTGGCACGTAGATTCAATATTAACTATAATTGTCTTTACAGGAACTTGATGAAGGAGACAACGAGGGAGATTGACGATGGAGATCAAAGAAGGAGATCAGGTAAGTTAAACACACAGTTTGACTGTTTGTAAAGCTGCTTTGTCACAATTGCACATTGCATAAAGCACTATAAAAATAAAGATGACTTGACTTGACAAGAGGCCCATTGCAGTGTTCTCCCAGTGAGCAAAGAGATTATATATATATATATATATATATATATATAGCGTTATTTTATTTGTTTTGTATTATGTATGACACAACACTGAAACACAAACGTTTTATATTTATTTGAATTCATATTTCATACATACACAGCACAGTGGCCAAAGCCATCAAACCTTCAAATCTATCCTGTGATCAATACCTAAATATATAGTAAATATTATAATGTGTTAAACAAAATGGGCTATTAGTTCACCTGCATCAGTCTGATAAATGTTAGAACCTGCCTGTATAAGAAACACAGGGGGAACAGAATCCGTTCTAGTGAGTATGTTTGTCTAAAACTGTAACTCCTACAAGTTCAATCATCAATATCCAGATACATCTAAAAATTAGAATTTGTAAATTTGATTATCATTTAAGTGATTTTTTTTTATAAAACAATAATTATGCAAGCTAATGATGTAGTTGAGTAATTTTGCAGCAAATAGGTAAAGTACCACATATCCTCAAAAGCATAAAAGGCCTATGTATTGTATTATATATTATACAATCGCTCTCTCTCTCTCTCTCTCTCTCTCTCTGTGTGTATATATATATATATATATATATATACAGTATATAATCCTTGAAACATTTCAAATTAATTATTAATTTATTAATATTTTTTATTAATGTGTGTGCGTGTGTGTTTATGTATGTATGTGTATATATATATATATATATATATATATATTATATATAATGCCAAAAAACTATTTTAAACTGAGATTGAGAAGCACACACAAGAAAAATATACTTGTTAAAAGTAGAATTACGTTGTACATTTATTTGAATTCATATTTCATACATATACAGCGCAGTCGGCAAAGCCTTGCAAACCTTCAAATCGATCCTGTGATCAATACCTAAATATATAGTAAATGTTATAAGAAGACAAAAAGATAAGCGGAAACAGTGTGCGGGAACAGTGGAACGAGCACACGCGCGTGCTCTGTACGCTGTTTGCGTAGCGGGAACGCTAAACTAAGGGGAAACGTAGGAGGAACAGACTTCGACACAACACTGGCGAACATGACATTTAAGTTTTGTGACTTTCCCTTACGTTAGTGATGCAGTTATTTTGCTTAAATATGGGAAAACGATCGCGATATAAACTTTTAACGTACTTTGCTGTAGCTGGGTTAATAACATTTGTAGCTATCCTCGTTTTTAACAGAACAATACTTCCGAAGAAGACTCCAACACCCAAAGAGCTCTACGTGATCTCACCGTCAACATACAGATTCATTTTGAACCAACCAGAACTGTGTGAGAAGAAGAGTCCTTTCCTGGTTCTTATGATCCCAGTGACTCTCAAAGACACAGAGGCGAGGACTGCTATTAGAAGGACATGGGGTCAAGATGGCTTGATTCCTCGTGTGACCGTTTTGCATTTGTTTGTCATTGGTCAGCCCGCACAAAGTGACCCAGTACTGCAGGAGCACCTGGAGAGGGAGAGCAAGGAATATGGGGACATCATTCAAATGGACTTTGTGGATAGCTACCATAACCTCACAATCAAGACGATGATGATTATGAACTGGATAGCCACTTACTGCCGGGGTGCTTGGTATGCCATGAAGATCGATGCAGATATCTTTCTCAATGTACGTTACCTGGTGGACTACCTGCATGACCAGGGCGAGTCCTCCAGGAAAGACTACATCTCTGGATCCGTCATCTCAGATGCTGTTCCTCACAGGGACAGCTTCAACAAATGGTATATCTCAGAGGATCTTTACCCAGACACCTGGTATCCTCCATATGTGTCTGGAGCTGCATATGTCTTTTCTACTGACCTGGCCAGAAAAATATCATGGGCCTCTAGATTTGTGCAACCAATTCCACTGGAAGATGTCTATGTGGGGTTGTGCCTTCACGTACTGGGTGTAAAACCAATTTATGCAACAAAATTTCTGGGGCTTAGTAATCTTTTTGAGGTGCGCAGACTTAAGTATGAAAGGTGCACTTTTGCCAAGCGCATTATAGTGAATGGCTTTAACCCACAGAATCTTCTCCGCATTTGGCATGACTTTCAGAAGTCTTATTTTACATGTTGATACCTTTTACACAACTGAAACAACTAAACGCTGTTTGCGTAGCGGGAACGCTAAACTAAGGGGAAACACAGGGGAACGGACTTCGACACAACACCGGGATGAACATCACTGATGGAAGTTATTGTGGCGAATGGTTTTAACTATGGTATGCCGATGTGATTGTTTATTTTGCCCTTTACCCTTGGCGGTGGATCCCTGATTTTGGGATTATCGGTAATTCCACGATCCTGCTAGGAATCATCAGCGATCGAAGAGGGAATTCTGCACAGCCAAGCAAACTACAGGGGATTTAAATCGCATTGCTCCGGGAAAAGAAGCAGGAAGAAAATTCATGTGGCGATTCTCTCCTTAACAATAAATCATTTTGGATTGCAAAATGAGCAAGGAAAGACCTAAGAGGAATATCATTCAGAAGAAATATGTAAGTATTGATCGTTTGTATGCGGTTGACCTTAAGTTTGTTCGATGGTCTCGCGCTTGTGTCGATGTTAAACGCGTAAACTTTGATCACGGATGGCTCTTGTTGTGTTTAGTCTGCACTATGTTCACTGCACTTAAATATATTCTCTGTATTTGCTCAAACGTAGATTTTCCTCGCTTTTGCCCTGGTATCCTCATTGGGAACGCGTATGTTTTGCACGACAGATGTTAGCTTGCACAACTCGTTTGTAAACCTGGTCGTGTTTTGTTTTGGGTTTGTTAGTACTCAAACTCCAGCGTTAGAACGCAATTGTGATCAGCATGGCTTTGTTTGCTCTTCATTGCTTTCCGTCTCAAAGCCGCGAGGACAACCATATCGCCCTCTTTTATTCCGGGATATGTTTTCCCGAACTGATTTCTGCAGGAATACGGGTCATAAATGCAACTATCCCAACTCCCCTGGCGTCTTTGATTTGTTTATCTCGGATGTAACTCGTTCTTCTTCAAGTGTAAGCAATGGGCTCTTTAATGTTTTCAAAGTAACAGTGTAAGGAAAGCATTTCCTCTGCCCTTGACGACTGAGAAGGCTCCAAATTGGTGGCAGATGTAAAGTCAATTTATTTAAGATTCAGAAGAGTGGATTGTCCTCACAGTCTGTACAATTTTAAGTATAATACCCGACTCGAAAACACAAGCTTGTGCAGCAGCGAGTATTGTGGGCATTACTGTGCCTGAAACTCTTTTTTTTTCTCTCTCTCTCTCTGTTTGCATTTTCTCAGAGAGTTTCTGCACGTTTTATTGTTTAAGCAGATTGAAACCTTGAATGTTAACCGATCGTAATATAACACAACTGATTAGATGTCGTTTATAGTGGAATATATCCAGTCGCATTGCAGAGGTTCGCGTTTAAAGGAAAGCAACCATTTTACCGTCTCTCCAGTAGCCTACGATGGGTTAGTGAACCGGCGAACTTGTCGTGGTATATTTGAGAACTGGGGACTACATAGGGCTTGAACTTTCTGGCTGGTGATTTACTCTCCTCAGAAGCGGAATTAAGCAAGACTACCATAACAAAAGCCCGAGTCTCCTCAGAGACAGCCGAGCAAACCTCGTATCAGTTAACCCTCGAAGAACTGACTCACTCTTAACCCGAGTTTTCCAGGCGCTTTACCTGTAGTTGAAGAGGAGTTTTTTTGTCGTAGTTTGCGGGACTGTTGTTTCATCTTTCATTGCTCCTGTCCTTACTTTATCTTACCGCTTTACATGTATGTCTTAGTGATATTGTTTAGCTCAGCAACAGGTTAAAAGGAGCGAAACAAACATCGGGAGGGTATAGGGTTAGGATGACGCACCACGGGGGCAGTTTCCACGCACATTATCGGTAAAGCTCCAGCTCCATGACAACTTATCGCTTTCCATAAAGGTGATGGAAATTGTCAATCTTTGTGTAATTTTGTCAACAGTACATGTAACGTCTCATATTGTTACAGCAGCCCACAAAAGTGTGACGCAATTACATTTGTTGATTGACAAGGGAAATGAAAGTGATGACAAAAGCAGTCCATCACACCACGTGGTGACCTTAGAAGAATGATCCAGTTTAAAACCATTGTACTACTATCAGTTTAAAACACCTTCCTAAAAAAGACTTGTCAAAAGATTGTCAGGATAAGCTTTGGATGCATTAGAGAAATGCAGGTGATCATATATTGGTTCCCTGGTTTATCGTCAATATTATTTATTTGAATAATAATAAAATAAAATGTATATACAGGAAGCCCAATGTAACTGAGACCTAGAAATAATAATAATAATAAAAAAGTATATTTCTGCTTATGTTTTGTTCAACATCTGAGTTGTTCCAGATTTTGTTGTTTCCATTTATGTAATTATTAGTGATTTGTACTAAATGTAAATTCATCAACAACAACAACAAAAAAAAAGTATATGAAGACTGTATATGTGTTTAGGTCTTTTTCCCAATTTTTAAATGTGGTCAGTTAATAGAATAACCTATTTAGTGTTCATTTGATCTGTGTATGGTTACATGTCTGATGGGGATCTGCTCCATGTCATGATCCTCTGTGTTGGGCGTGTGGAATGGACCTGAACCGTTCAGAACATGGTTGTTCATGTCACATCTGTGCAGAGCTGGCAGCTGTGCTAAAATCTGGTCAGGCAAACAACAAAAACAACCTGAAGGATCTGTCCCCGGGGCCTGCACAACTCTTGGCCCCTTGGATTCAGCCTCCCCTTAATTAGCGTAAGACAATTATACATGCTTGGCTTAACCATATCCCCTGGAACATGAGTGCAAGGGATTTTTTTTTTATTACCCCATTTTCCTTCACATGTGCTGTGAATATTATTAAAATTCATTTAGTGGAAAACGAGAGAGGGAGAAAAAAAAATATGATAATAGATGTTAATAAGAGCAAACAAGGAAATGCAATTAGACCGTCCCTGATTGATAGACGTGTGTGAAAAGCAGAAGGGGGGCAAGTAGGCACTTCTGCTTTCAGACGAGCTCCTTTAATGGCTTCTCTCAACCTGACACTCTCTGAAGCAACTTCTCTGTATAATTATTTTTGAGGGCTGTTTTTAGAGCGAAGAGTTACGCCAGTTTTGATTTCGGACTTTGGCTAATGAATGCAACCGGAGCTCGCGTTTGTGTTCTTGTTCTGTTGAAGTGAACATGGCACATGGTGCGAGGGGAATGGGGGGTTACCCATGGCTATTCTCTCCCTCTCTCTCTCTGCCTCTCTCTCTCTCTCTCTTTCTGCCCTCCCTCATTTTTATGCGCCACTGCGCTTCATTTAACCCTGTGTTTTAATGCAAATGGGTTTTCACCCCCCGAATTTCCAAGGATGTGACATGGCAAAATTCATGGATCATACCCCAGGAGGCCAGCTGTTATAAAAGGGCTGAGTTAATTTTGAGAGTTTGTTAGTCTAGTTGTTCTAGATACAACACTCTCTTAATATCCTAAACTGTTCTGTTGATTAGATACAATTTTTACAGAATCTGAATGTAGAGTTTCTGTAATTGATTCTGTTATGGTCCTGTTTATTACTGTCATGCATACTAGAAGAATGAATAAACAAACTCCAACCTATTTTTAATGTTTGTTAATTAGCACTATGATTACTTCATGGTTTGGGATTTAAATTTTTTTTTAATTATAATGCACATTAATGCGCATTCATTTGTGTAAATGTGTGTATGCAGTTCTTTAGGGTTGCATTTTGTTCACATTGTTGACAGATGTGGGTCATTTAAAAACCGTTTTACAATACTACATTTCAGCAGCATTACCCCATTTTCCTTCACATGTGCTGTGAATATTATTAAAATTCATTTAGTGGAAAACGAGAGAGGGAGAAAAAAAAATATGATAATAGATGTTAATAAGAGCAAACAAGGAAATGCAATTAGACCGTCCCTGATTGATAGACGTGTGTGAAAAGCAGAAGGGGGGCAAGTAGGCACTTCTGCTTTCAGACGAGCTCCTTTAATGGCTTCTCTCAACCTGACACTCTCTGAAGCAACTTCTCTGTATAATTATTTTTGAGGGCTGTTTTTAGAGCGAAGAGTTACGCCAGTTTTGATTTCGGACTTTGGCTAATGAATGCAACCGGAGCTCGCGTTGCCCACATCAACAAACATGCACGGGCGGTTACGTATGCGGATGTGCCCACGTAATGTGAGGAATTTGCTCTGCTGACATAAAAACAGGTGCAGCAGTTCTTTGATAAGTGGTACGGCTTAAGTGTTGCGCTCAGAAAGAATGTTCTCCCTCCCTGCCTTTCATTCCTCTGTCCTGTACTTTGTATTATGATGAGACAAGAGGGCAAAGTATTAGATGGAGTCTTTCTCGTTCAGTGTGGTGAGCGAGTTGTGGTGGATGGTGTAAATCATGCACTGGAGAGGCTTAGACGTTGATGGAAGACTGTATCAGCAGAACTCTAACAGCCGCATAAATGTGGCTTTGGTCTATGTCTCCTGACTTGATGTATTGTTTTGGGTCAAAAATGTGAAGTGCTGGTCTACTTTTGGGTCTTGGCTTGAGGTCTCGTACAAGGCCGCTGTCAGTTTCCAGGTTAAGGCGGGCGTACACTGTGAGTTCGGACACTTGGGAGGTCGTGAGCCATTGTACGTCTTGCGAATCAGTGATAATCTTGTCAAGTCAGTTGTTAAATGGCATGACTGTACGGCGAGCGAGTGGCACTTGCATGAGCTTTTGCACTAAACACAGAAACATGGAGGTTTCAATGTTGTTATAGCTTTGGATAGAAAAATAAAAACAATAAAAAAACAAGAGCGTGTATGTCAATGTTAGGGGTTGCCTAGTAGTAGAGTTAATAATATACGTAGATCTAGCCTATGTGACGTGGTTGTGTATGATTCTGCAATAGAGGAGAGCCTACACACTTGTCAAAATCAGGCCAGCTCCCCGAATTGTTTAAGAAATACAGGGAGCTTGGGAGGTGCTTGTAAGGAGCTTGGCTCGCATCACACAATGTGAGGCGTGACCATAAAAGCGCCAACAATTTTCACAAGATTTCTCCTTATGGGAAAAGAAACACTTGTAAGCTCATACAATGGCAAAAATCGGCAAAAATTGTGTACGCCTGGCGTTACTGAAGGTGCAGTCACAATAGTGAGATTTTGACAAACTATTGTCAATAGTCTAGCAATGTATGAAGCAAAATGTACACAGAATTCACTGTCAAACCAAACAGCTTTTTGCTGGCCAATATGGCGAATCTGTGTTTCCAAATTGAACCTTTGGAATCTTAGACACTTAGCATGGATTCCAATTGAAATGACTACATTTTGCCCACAAAAATCTGCCGTACAATGGTTAATGTGACGACACCATAAAGGTAATAAAGACCTTCACCACAGGTCAGCACAATTTCAGAACATTGGCTAGAATCTACTAAAGTGGCTGTTTTCACTATAATAGAAAATTTGTTATAAGAATTACGGTTGTCTACTTGGCTGCTGTACAAAGTGTCTCTTTAATGCTGCAATAAACCACTAAATTTGGACCGTGTCTAGATTTCAGGGTTAGGTCTTGGTCTAGATCTGGACCTCAAGGGGGTAGAACTAGATATTTCTGTAGAGCAGAAGTTAAAGGGATACTCCACCCCAAAATGAAAATTTTGTCATTAATCACTTACCCCCATGTCGTTCCAAACCCCTAAAAGCTTCGTTCGTCTTCGTAACACAATTTAAGATATTTTGGATGAAAACCGGGAGGCTTGTGACTGTCCGATTGACTGCCAAGTAAATTACACTGTCAAGGTCCAGAAAAGTATGAAAAGCATCGTCAGAATAGTCCATCTGCCATCAGTGGTATAACCGTAATGTTATGAAGCGACGAGAATACTTTTTGTTCGCAAAGAAACAAAAATAATGACTTTATTCAACAATTTGTCTCCTCTGTGTCTCTCCGCATCACCGTAGCGCCATTCCGCTGAACGCAAGCAGCGTACGCTCTTCTGTGTCAGCCGCGCTGCACGATGCGCTGTTTTCGTTCAAATCAAAGCGTAAATACACGTAGAAAACGTATCCTTGTGTCGCGGCTGACACAGAAGAGCGTACGCTGCTTGCGTTCAGCGGATATTCTCCAAAATGCCGCTATGGTGATGCGGAGAGACACAGAGGAGACGAATTGTTGAATAAAGTCATTATTTTTTGTTTTCTTCGCGTACAAAAAGTATTCTCGTCGCTTCATAAAATTCAGATTGAACCACTGATGGCAGATGGACTATTCTGACGATGTCTTTCATACTTTTCTGGACCTTGACAGTGTAATTTACTTGGCAGTCAATGGGACAGTCACAAGCCTCCCGGTTTTCATCCAAAATATCTTAAATTGTGTTCCGAAGACGAACAAAGCTTTTAGGGGTTTGGAACGACATGGGGGGTAAGTGATTAATGACAATTTTCATTTTGGGGTGGAGTATCCCTTTAATCTGGGTTTTCTGTACAAATTTATCCACCATTTTTCCGTCTGACCAAAGGTGTACCTGAAGTGTTGAAATTAATAACTCCATCTCTTGCCATAGAGGAAACTGTAATAGTGAGTTGCTCAGGTTCAGTAGACCAGTATTCTTTAGTGTTGGTCATTTGTATTACATCCTAATACCTCGGTAATGCCAGAATTCGTACATCAAGGACGTACAATGATTTGGTCCCCTTTGAAGTTGTATTTCCAGACATGCTTTCTCGGTTCCTTTGTGTTTTGTCTTGCTTGCACTTGGCTCAAGGCAGGGTAACCTCACTGATGTTGTCGTGAATGCTGACATGTGGCCAAGACATGGCAGCAACAGGCAGAATCCTTGGCAGCGGTACTTCCCTTTCACAACTGTGTTCCCCTCCATGACGATGACGGACCGCTCTGTTCTCTGGAGGTGTTTTTGTCTTTTCCTCTGTCTGCTTGAATGAATCATTGCGCCATTAGTCTTTAGAATTGCAGTATATTATCCGATATGTTCCGAATGCGCTGATCAGGTGAAGACTGGAATCGACAGTGCATTGTGAAAGCAGCCATATTGAAAACATTTACTGTAATGAGGAAGTGGCTTATACCGTAATCGTTTCAGGCTTTTAAAAATCAGCCTTTGTGGTTTTCGTATGTATGTGTGTGTGTAAGCAAAAGCGAGTGAGAGCGCTTTTAGATGGAAGACCTCCCCCTTAGAGCGATGTAATGGAAGTGTCTTTGGGTACGCTAACCCTCCTGCCAGAACATTTGTAATTCAGTGCTGCGTCTCTCATTAGCCGGCGAGATGCGTGCCACTGGGAGCCATGTGGCTGCTTTTGTGCAAGTTCAGCTGCTTGAGGAGAGGCCAGTGGGGCCTCTCATAGGCCTGACACTGGGGTTAGTCATTTTGTTTAGTGTCGAGGGCCCTAGCAAGACATGGAGTCATGTAGTGTTTGACTTGTCGTGACAGAAAGTGTGCTTTATCCTGCACAGTGCTACTATTTTAGACCAAGGGCTATCAGATCTGTACATTTGAGGTGTTGTTCGGCCGAGTATCTTCTTGTATTGTTGTGAAGACACCAGTACAGTGGAAACCACTGCTGAACTATTTACACTGTGTGCGTTCAGCTTTGTATACAGCATTAATCATTTGTTTTGTGGCCTGTCTGGATTGCCAGACTGCCGTGCTTGTTGCTGCTTGATGTTCAGCCTGGTGGTTTCTTTTGGTTGGTTTTTCAATAGTGGCAAAGGAAACTTTGGAAATGCTCTCCTGCAGCCAGAGCTTTACTTTTGTGAATTCATCCTCCACATCTCCACATCAGTGTGACTGAGCTATATATGGCTCGCTAATGCTACAGATCACAGAAAATTACAGGAAACTGATTGTGATTGAAGTTTGGAAAGAGTTGTACTCTTTTTGGACAGGTTATTTTTGAAGATATGGGTGCTGTGATGGTTTTTATATTGGACGGCAATTATTTACACTGTGTAATAGAAGATAGATACTATTTACACTGAGTAAATAGTGTATATAATGTTTGTACCCAAGTGTAATAGCAATAAATAGCATCTTGTTTACACTAAGTGCCAGTACTGATGAATGCCAGTCACACAAAGTTTCAATAGAAATATGCTTTTTATGCCAAAAATAAATTGTTTGAGAAATTGTGGGTGTGACTATTGAAAATGGCCTTTTGCTCTTTTTTTATATTGTTGTATTCTTGTTAATTGTAAACAAATATAATTGCAAATAAACGGCGACCTATTTATGTAGTAGACACCAATCCAGTTTTTAGTAAAGTGTAATTTCACCATTTTTTCCAATCCTGTTTTAGGATTCTAAAATCATTACCCTTACACTTTCAGACAAAACATGCAAAAAATTTACCTTTAGGGTGTACAAAAATTCATAGTAGTACCTTAAGGGTACAAATAGCTACTCTAAGGTACTAAAATGCACCTTTTAGGGGTATATATGGTACAAAATTGACCCTACAGGATACACCTTTTTTTTTAGCATTTGTAAACTTTTACATTTCTTTTTTGTTTGTTTTTTTGTTTTTTTTAGAAAATGGCAATTGAAATATGGCATGAATCTTAATTTGCTATTCGTGTGCTTTGATTTATTTTTTATTTTTTCACCCATATAATGGGGCGGTGGAAAAATACATTATATCCCACCTTGCTATATACTACTAATTTTTGGAATAGCACAATTGCATGTTCCTTTTGAATGAACGTAGTGGTGAACGTTTCAAAGAAACACATAATCACCATTTTCCGGTTTTATTTCTCTATGCGTGGTAGCACCTACATTGTCTTTAAACATAAGCTGACCCTCATGGCAAGGATCTCCGGTGTCTAACTCGGTTTTAGTCGCTGAAAGGCAAACCTGTCCATGGATTAAATGACAGTCTCTTGTTTAACCCACAAAACCTTTTGACAGTCAAGGACAAATCTGACAGGATCCAGATAATATCATTAAATCCAGTTACAGATAGAGTTTCAGCCGTGGTGACTAATGGTGCTGTTAGCTCTGTAAAGTGATCTGAATTTAAATCACTTTTTACACCACAATAAGCTCATCAAAGTCATCGGTACCAGTCCTCTTGGCACGCGGCCGTATGCAACATTATAGCATTTACAAGCAACTTCCCCAATTCTCACATTTATTGTCAGGTTGGAAATGAGCTACTCACTGTTAATTAAAGACAGAAGTTTCAAATTAATTAACACGGAACAAACAATCACTTTAGAAGTAAATACAATTGAAAGTATAATTTAACGTCTCCATAGTGACTAAAAAGCAGTGTCTTGGAAAAAAAAGATAATTGATCATACATGCACTATACCATCAGAGGGGCCTAGCCTCTATGTTTCCATAGTAACCACCCCGTTGCCAGAACACGCGTCTCTCTGTTTTTTTTTTTTTTGCCACTTGAGTGTCTGAAAATAGTGGTGCTCGGCGGACGCTGAGAGCTCATAATGAGCTCTGGCTGCTTCGGGGGAGACAGAACAAGCTTCTTAACTGCTCACTCATGAATCAGATATTCCCAACAAATCCACAAGTGTTTTTTTTTGTTTTTTTTGCAGTATGTGAACAAAGCAAAACGCTCATTGCCAGAAGAGCCCAGGAGCTCTACTGACCAGACCGACTGAGGTTTGTTTTAATGGAGCCCATTCGCACACAAATGCACGCGTGCATGTTAACGCTAAATGCTAGTGTGCGTAATGCCGTCTGTTTTTATACAGGTACTCAACAGTGAGGCTGGGCTGATATTGATTCTGCTGCTGATAAGTGATGCTTTAGTCCAGACTCATGGTTAATGGCAGTGTCTGTTAGTCGTTTGTCTGCTGGCAGACGTAAGCTGCAAAGCGCCTTTGCTCTTCCTGCATTCCCATTTTTATCATCTCACGGCTGCTCTGCTGGTCTCTGAGAGCGTTACTTGAATCAGCGTTGCTCTCATTGGATTTGCATGCACTTGTCGGTCTCTGCAACTTTGAGTTTAAAGGCCGTAGCTGCTTCTATAGCTGCTTCAATCAGGATTAGTGGTCGACCGATATATCGCCAAGGCCGATATATCAGCCGATATTTGGCATTTTTTAAATATCGGCATCGGTCGATATGTTTTCCTGTTTGGCCGATGCGTTCGAGGCGGGACTTTTATTGTGACTGCGCGACAGACTTTTATTTTGACGGCGCTGAGAACAACAGCGCCTGAGCACACAGTGCTCACATTCTCCCTCTTGTTCGCTGTCGTCGTTAGCAGTTCTGTCTAATACAGACATAAATCTGTCTAATAATTCGATAGAACGGTTAAACAAAGGAATTAAAATGTATACAAAAAGTATTATAACGATTGCTTTTATATTATTAGTAATAGAAAGGCCAACATTATAATACTTTCTTGTTTGCCGTCAGCATTCAGCAAATACACATGTATATAATTTAAACAAATCTTTGAATGACTAATGAACATTTAGTTTCACAAACCTTGCAAACTTAGTCGAATCCAGCTGTGAGATCTTGTGAAGTGTGCATGTGTATCCTGCATGATCGCGTATGCTTGACGGTCGGTCCGTGTAAATTGAAGGCTGACAGGACGAGAGTTCAGCTTCACTGGAGACGCTCGATCGACAAACTTTAAACTCGTGATTTCAAATTATGCTGCGCTTTATGCATTTGCCCACTGTCATATTCATGTCATTTTCACTGTGTGCTGTATGTAAAATGAGTGTTACCTTGGCTTTATTTGAAAAAAATATGATTAATGCACACAAACTTCCCAGAATACTGAGAGCTGGGGGGCCAAAACGCCACACTTAAAGGAATAGGTCAACCAAATATGAAAATTCTGATTATTTACTCACCCTCATGTCATTCCAAATGTGTGACTCTTGTTCTTCTGTCAAACACTAAATTGAAAGTGTGTTGCAAATTTTTTTTGTTGGTTAATTTGGGGTCTAAAGCAACATTGGACCCCATTGACTTTTAATGAACCTTCCCACAAAGGAAATCAAAACAAAAAGTACATGTAAAATAAAAGATTTTATTTGCGTTCAATTAGTAATGAACATATAATTTGCCTGTATGCGTTTATAAGAAGCTTTTATCCAATGCGACTTGGTATATTTAAGGTATGTATTTGGCAACTAGGAATACAGTAGCTTTGTTGGTCACACTTTATTTTAAGGTCCATTAACTAACTATGTTAACTACAACTTTTGCCTCAGTAAACTCCTAATTATTGCCTGATAGTTAATAAGGTAGTTGTTAAGTTATGTTTTGGGTAGGTTTAGTGATGCAGAATATGGTCATGCAGAATATCTGCTTTATAAGCACTAATAAATAGCCAATATGCTAGTAATATGCATGCTAATAAGCAACTGGTTAATAGTGAGAATTGGTCCCTATACTAAAGTGTTACTGCTTTGTTTGTTTAAAATGTCTTTAAGGTTATTAAAAAAAATTACTGTGCATATGGTGCCAAAAAGAGAAATTGTTTGTATTAGATTAACCTCAACCCGAAACATTACCTGTAGGAAAGTTAACCCCATTAAAAATCTTAAGATAATTAAACTCAGGCGGACTGGCAGGAGCCGAGGTGAAGTTGGCTCGCAGATGCGCTGACAGATTTATGAGCAAACGCTTATAAAAGAATGCCACTCCTGACACGGTAAATGCAGTAATATTGAGTGACAGCATCATGTTTCCAGTAAACGCGTTTTAATGTACACACACAAGGTAGAATTTACAGATTTAGTCAGCCGTTTATTTCAACTGCTGTAATTTAGCTAGAATGAATGGTGTCACAATTTCTTGCGAATATTTTGGTGCAGCATCAAATTAGTCATAGTCTCGTGTTTAGTGTCTGTTGAGGGCCAGAGATTCTCCACTGGCTTCTTCCTGTGGAAAGTCTCAGTGACAGGCGAGGAGAAAAAGAGCGACTGTTGTTATGCCTCCTCATTCATACACAGATGTGGGAAATCACCACGTTTTTGCCTTTGAAAATGTCAAGTCAGTAGCTGTTTGTGTTATAATTGAAATGAAGGATGTATATGCTCCGTTTTCATCGTTTTGTAGTTTTGTTTTTGCATTTGACTGAAAACCAAGTAATGTGAAATCTCCCCCTCCACGCCATGAATCATATTCACTGAATGCAAGAGAACATTGAATTTATTTAGTGCTTTTCTTCCTCCCACCTGTCAGGAATCTTTCTTTCATATCGCACGTAATCATTTTTCACATACCCTGATTGCTCTACTAGCCTACTTTCCTGCTCACCGTTTTTTTATTTTTTAAATCCTTTATTGTTCTTTTCTTTTTTCTGTTTTCTTGCGTTAGCTGCCCTTTCCAGTGCCTCCCTGCTGACAGTGAGAAAGTAACAGCAATCCATGAGGTGAAAATCATTTCTTAATTGCTGCGATTTGGGCAGTGACCTGCTTGTGAGAATGGGTTTAGTTTGATCCAAAAAACGCCCTGAGCGAGCTTCTAACACCTGGCTGCCTGTCTGAGGCCCACACAGCCTAATCGGGCCTAAAAAAAGTTGGTTTGGTAGGAAAACAGCGGATGCTTTGTTTGGCTGTAACGTGTGTGTGTGTGTGTGTGTGAGTGAATGGGAGGCTTGCACATTATGATCTATTTTCCTCTCAGACCTGTATGGATTTTTTGCTCCGCGGTGTGATAATTAATGGCTAATGTGTAGAATATAGTTTCACACTTTTCCATTAATTTAACTCACCTTAATGGCACATACATGTTCAAAACAGGCTCACATTTCATCATAATGTGATTTCAAATGATTTATTATAGCTATTTTACTCATTTTTTACTCCTCTCTTTGTATTTATCTCATGCCTTTTTATTGTTGTGTGTGTTTTTAAATGACATCTGGCCATTTGACTTCACATGTTTGCTGTAGTGTGAAAAGTTTGGGGTTGGTGTATGTAAAAGTATTAATGTTAATACTTGTATTCAGCAAGGACACAATACAATTGATCAAAGTGGCAGTGACATTTATCATGTAGCAAAATATTTCTGTTTTTAAGTAAATGTTGTTCTTTGGAACTTATTCATTAAGATTTATTAAAAGTTTTAACAAAAATATTAAGCAGCAAATGTTTCTGGAACACAGCATATATTGTATTGTTTTCTGTGACACTGAAGATTGGAAAATGCTAAAAAAAAGTACATATACAAAAATATAACATGTATTAAAATATAAACAAATATAGTTTTAAACATTTTAAAATGTATTCAAATAGAAAACAGTTACTGTACATTGTGATAATGTTTACGGCTGTATTACGGTTTACTATATTTTTGATCAAATAAATACAAACTTGGTACGCTGGTACAAAACAGACTTCTTTCAAAAACATAAAAAAATCCTACCTACTCCAAACTTTTGAACAGTAGTGTATTAATTGAGACCTTATATGGAATGTGCAAAAAATGTAATAGTCACATCCTGGGGACATTAAAAAAAAACATGAATTACTATTATTAATATATATATTTTTCATTTAAAAATTAATTTACTATATAAATAAGTAATTTTTGACAAAATCTTTATTTAATCTCAGCTACTAATCTGCTGTTTTTCATTGGTGCTCCGTACATGAAGTGGTATGAAAAGAGGAAAAATGGAGTTGGATGAATGCAGTCAAAGAGAGCTCTTATTTTTTCATTTTTTGCATGCTACTCTATTTCTATTTCAGTGCAGTGGAGAGACAGCAGGTCTTGCGCAGTGCCTTTCTGTGGTCACCCGGCCGCTCTGCTCTTGTCAACTGTCACTTTCTGCTGTGGTTGCATCCTTCAGCACCAGAGTAACTGGTAATCTTATCTCACTGTCAGTTCGCCTTACTCTCTGCCTGCCTTCTGAGCCCCCGTTAACCCCTCGAACCTCAAGCTGCCGCCAATCTGTCACCTCCCCTCCGTCTTGCGAAGAAAGATTGAGAAAGTGAACACCCGTTGAACTCCCATATCTGACCTTATTATTCTTTGGCAGACTCTGCACTAATAAATCCAGCTCTGCTGCACTGACTCACAATCTTGATTGTACGTGTTTTATAATGCTTATTAAAGCAATTAACCACGAGGGGCTGTGCATTAACAGTGATGTTACCAGGGTATTGTTAGGCACACATGGTGCTTAACTGTGGTAAAATCATTGTAATGAATGGCCTTGAATGGCTTATTGCTTTCCTATAGTAATGACAATAAAAGGAAAAATGCATGAATTAAAATGCATTTATTAAAATGCATTTAATACTACTACCACTACTACTAATAATAGGCAAAATAAAACTTTCTCCACTAAGTATCTATCAGATTTTAGAGCTTTTGTCAGGAACCATTCGGTCTGACCATTGAATCAAGTCCGTCTAGGACCCCAAAGCTACTCCACTGGCTGAAAGAATTTTAAGGGTAGTATGTTCAGTGCCTTTTTAGAAATGCAAAATCACTTTTTTATGTATGTGGTCTGAATGATGTTATTACATTCCTTAATCCCTGCTGAAAAACTAGTTTAAGATTAGCTGGTTTGTTGGCAGATCTTTAGGATTTTTGGGCACTTTAGCCAATCAGATTAAAACCAGATGAAACCAGTTAGACCAGCAAAAACCCTCTTAGGCTGGTTTTAGCTGTTTTGTCAGCAGGGGTGTCCTATGAATTGGACAAACCAGTTAAAACCAGCTTAGGCTGGTTATAGCTGTTTTGTCAGCTCCTATGTCCTGTAAATCAGATAAACATGATTAAACCAGTTAAGACCAGCAAACCATCTTAGGCTGGTTTTTGCTGTTTTTTTTCTTCAGCAGGGATGTCTTTTAAATTGTAGTATAAAATCATAACTATAGATTGTGAAATAAAAGCTTTTCTCTTTGTTTGTTTGTTTGGCTTAGGTTTGCAAGCTAACTGGTCGACTTGACACACTAGCAAAGCAATGACTTGAGGTCTTTTTTTTTTTTAAATAAATTATTATTATTATTTTTTAAACCCTGCCTGTCTGTGGTTGTGGATTTTTATTGTACAGATGCTTTTTACAATCCTTAAAATAAAGGTGGTCAACTAATAGCAGGCCACAGAGCAGTGGCGCTGAAATCCGATAGAGGAGCACCCCTTCAAAACCTGGGATCAGTTTTCAGACTAACTCTTTCTGGCTGTGTATTATCCTGCCAGATTGTCCTCTTCCTCCAGCTAATGCACTGTAATATGATGTAATGTAATAATGTTGTCTCTGCGCGACTGGTCATCTTTCTCTGCCTGTTTTCAGTATGAGTGCTGCAGTTGGCTCACGTCTCTTTTCGCAAGCTGCCCCCTTGATGTTGTGTAACGTGTACAGTGCGCAAACCGTCAACCCCTCTCACGGGGAAAAGACCGTAAATCAAACAGACACTGTGGTGACACAATGGTCACAATGGCTCAATCTTTCATGCTTGACGAAGTGCCTGAAAACCGCAAGTCACATTTGTGCTGAGCATTCACGTTATCACAGTTCCTGGAAAAGTGGTGGGCAGTTACCTTTGAACTAGTTGACCTTTTTGTGGGTGTTTACCATGCAGGAGCAAAGCAGTTTAGATGGAGCCCTCCAATCAACGCTGTCTTGTTTGCTGGCCACATTACGGCCTGGCCGGGCACAATATTGCATTACAGGAAATGGAGGCAGAGAGGGACGTGTGTTGTAGAGGAGTATGTGTTTCCCACACACTGGTTAGTTTTTGTTCTTGTCTTTCTGTCTTTTATTTTTGTTTTTGTTTTGTTTACTTTCTGTCTCTTTTGCTTGGGTCCCTCTTTCAATTTAATGTTGACTCAAAATCATCATTTGCTCACCTTCTTGTCGTTTCAAACCTGTATGCCAATGGGGTCCAATGCAGTTTGAAAAAAAAAAAATTCATTTATTTTATAAATGATAATTTAAGAAAGTCATACAGGTTTGCGATGACATCAAGGTGAGTGGATAATCCGAGCAGTTTAATTTTAGGTAATGTAATTCCTTTAAGTCATGGGATTCCTTGAGTTATTCCATCAGGCGAAATATCATCTGGTCTCAAGTAGCACAACTTGAGGTAACATTCATGTCTGAGGCACTAATGGTGCAAAATGAGTTATGCACTAAAGTTTAAGGCATATAAGTCTCCAACCCCAAGTATGAGCAATGATAATAGTGATTTATGCATTTTTAACTATACCTGCTGATTATTCCTTTGAACATTTCCCACATATTTGAAGTTTGTGAATTTGAGTGGATTCCCGCTCATGTACTGTGTTCATATGCTGTTCTTTTGGCAGGAGACCAGATCATTACAGTCAGGATGACACACTGAAGCTGTATTTTGAAGAAAAGTCATAAAGTCGTCCTTCAGTGTATTTTTACTGATGGCTAAATTGAGGCCTATAGCAGAAGAAAATAGAGTGTGGAGGTTTTGAGGTTTTTGCTTGACGGGTTCTTCTGGGAGATGACTGGCACACTTTCAAGACCTGCTTGATTTTCGTCTGTCAGGGAAAGATTGGACAGGTTGCACTAATTCTTGGTGTTTTCCCTTGACTTCTCCAACAAAGGAAGTTGTAATGCTAAAATAAGAGAGAATGTGCGCAAACCAATCCTGCTTTTCTTCACTGTTGTGAGGCAATCTGGTGGGTCTAAGTGGTGGGATCTGCATTGGCAGGTGGGGCGGCTTAACTGTCAGGTCAACCGTGCATGACTGTGTAGAGACATCCTGTAACGTGAGAGCTTCAATCACGCTGGCGTTCTAATCGCTAACGTCCAGTTAGTATCAGCTGTGCCTGTTATGATGGAAACTACCGTGGTTAACATCATGGACATTGAACGCTATCAGTTTGCAGGGGTCATTGGTAAGTACAAGAAATCAGTTCCCTGGACAGATTTTATTAATGGGTTGGAAAGTACCTGGATTTTGATAGTTGTTCTGAACTTTATTGCTTTTTATTACTTGTGTCCTTGTAGTGTATTTTATTTATTTTTGAGAATATGTTTCGGGCTTTTGACACTTTTTATAGGAACAGTGAGAATAGGAAAGAAAATGACAAGAGGAGAACAGGATCAGGAGATATTGCAAGCTGGATTTGAACTTCTATTGTCTATATGAGCACCGTGGCTCAATGCATTGGCGCAGATGCTTCAACCACTCTCGACGGCATAATTGTAGTTTTTGTTAAAGGAAACATTAGCATGCGTAATGATTAAGGCCACAAAATGCCACACCAGTTTTTCTTTAATTTCCCCGAGCAGGAAAACCAAAATGGTTTTCTTGGTCTAAGTGAGTTTTTTTTTTCTCTCCTCCTAACGGGACTGTTAGGTCATGCTCCGAGAGACCCATTCAAGGTGCCTCCGATAAAATCAGAAGCACTGATGCACAGCTGTGCCATAAACCATTTCCTGAGGAAAAGAAAAAAAAATGTGTGGGGAAGAGTGCGTATTATGGACGTGCTGGTGTGAATTCAAGTACAAGGATCCACGTTATAAAGGAATGATTTGCGTACACGAATGCAGATAGTTGCCGCCTGTAGTCAAGAGCTGAATTTAAGATGGCCTCTGAAGGCTCTCTTCCTGTCAGGCTGCTGTTAACACCTCTCCCCTGCTCATAGGGGGCGCGGGGGGCTTCTTTGTTGCAGCTCACCAAGAGAAAGAGAAATAGTGGAAGGAGAATACAGAGCCTGAAGCGATAACAGCCATGATGACAGGCCCATCACTCCACCCAAACCCACACTTCTGGAGAATGATACATCAGCTCATGTCCAAAACCATGGAAGTAATATTTTTCCATTTTCAGATCTCTGTTTGTTTACTAGGGATATGCAAAATGACATATTCTCAAAACTGACTAGTCAGTGGGTTGTCTGAATGACTAGTCAACTACAACCAGTATAATTAGGCAGGTTTGGGCTTCATTTGACTCTGATATGATGCCGTTAACATAAGATATAAAAAAACTGGCTAGATATGCAACAGAAGGGAACAGGCAGCAGGGGTATTGAGGTACTTAAACAATTATTTTAAAATTGACATTTCTTTAAAGGAGATGCATTTAGAAAATTCAAGTTTCTGAGATTTTACAGCATGGTACCACAAAAATATCAAAACTATCAAATTGTGTGTTGTGGGAAAAAAAAAAATCTAGGTTGACTATTTGACCTCACTAATCAACTACTTGGCTGTTCTAGGGATGTAACGATTAACCGCGAGCCGGTTGAAAATCGATTAAAATACGTGACATTCAAATCGGTTGAGATGCTAAATAAATCGTTATTCAATTGCAAGTTATAAACTTGCAGCATTTTGTCCAAGCAATAATAAAATGACACATTTAATTTATAATTTGTCTTAAATCTAATTTTGTTAAAAAAAATCGTGAATCGAATCGAATCGTGAGTTGAGCGAATCATTACATCCCTATGGATGACCGGTCATTTCTATAACATATAGAATTTTCAAACTCCTTTTTATTATTCAAGTGTCTTTTTAAGGGTCATGAGAAAAGATTCAGCGCTTGTTCATTTGTTAACCAAGAGCGACAACGTGTTTTTCTTTCTGCATAAACCAGCCTGACCTCCCACGGCTGCTGCCACTTTAGCCAGACGGCCAGAAGGCTGCCAGTGTGTGTGTGTTATTTGAGTGTGTGCGTCTGAAGCCATTTATTCTGAGTCCCTTAGTTTCCCGTGTGTAAATTTTTGTCGCCACATGGCTGGTTACTTCCTGTGTGTAAACATAAAGCACAGAGAGGTTAAGAAGAAGAGTCGCTGTGTCTGCTGCGCAGGGAAAGAGTTAACTACTTGCGCAGCAGTGAGAGCGAGAGCGTGCGACTGAGCAAATGAATGGCTGTGAAAGCGAGCAGCATGCTGCTGTTGTTAGGGTGTGGGAGGGGGAGAGAGGTAGGCGGAACTATGAAGATGCCTGGCCAAGTCTGTGGTCGCTTGCTGTCTCTCGAGGACCTCTGATTGGCTGGCACTACGGTAGGAGAACAAAGTACTTTTGATGGGTACGCTGCACGTCCCTGGGTCTAATGGGACTCTGAGGGGGTGGGGGTGACATTGTCCTGCCTTTAGCCAGCTGCTAAGAAGCTGTGGCATTTGTACACAAGGGCTATCTTAAAAATGGTACCATTTTTCTGCAGTATGTATACAATGCAAAGTATGCAAAGAACCAGAGTGCACTACGCAAAATACTTTATCCCACAATGCAAATGCACTTGACTTGACTTTCAATTTATAATATGACTAATGAACTAGAAACAATGTCAGCTGTGTTTATTTTTTTAGGTCAGAGTTTTATTACATCATTAGATGAATTATGAAAAATACTCACATTTTAGAGATGATGACTGGACAAGTGACCACAATGCGGCTGTTTGAAATGTTTATTAGCCAGATGTGAGCACTGTAAAAAATAGTTGGCAGTATTCTGTATATACTGTGCAGAATGTCAGTATTTCAATTTGAACAAATATTGTTTAATGCACAGGTGTTCAATCCAAGAACACAGTGTTTTGGCCCAGAGGCCTTCATTTTTACCATTTAAAATAAATCTCTCTCGTAGCATGTACTGTTCCTTATTTGACAAGTATTGAGGGATTCTTTGATGCTGTGCCATATTCAGCATCTTATTTTCGTTGAGATGAATGCCGCAGCAAAC
This sequence comes from Sinocyclocheilus rhinocerous, assembly GCF_001515625.1. Classification (NCBI taxonomy): domain Eukaryota; kingdom Metazoa; phylum Chordata; class Actinopteri; order Cypriniformes; family Cyprinidae; genus Sinocyclocheilus; species Sinocyclocheilus rhinocerous. Next base: position 429,693 of record NW_015641422.1, read on the forward strand.
TTTGAAATTCCTGCCAATTCTCATATTGCCAAATTGCCTGTTTGTTGGCCTCACTGTTAGCGACTTAAAAATCAATTTTGCTTTCTTGCTTTGTCTTTTTTTTTTTTCTTTTGACACTCAACAGTTTTGCCCCATGCCAAACCATCTGCCATTGTTGAAAATGTCTTTAAACAGCCATAAACATTGTTCATTCACTTCATTTGACTCACTCCATAAAAACACTTATCTTCACGTGGTGGTGACTGGAGCTATAAATGTTCCCAAATCAAAGGCTCCGTGTGTGTAGAGAGTAACACTTTTACACATACAGAAAGCTTGACGTTACAATTCGCTTTCATAGAAAAATGACAGGAAAATTCCAGAAACATATTTACCTATTGAAGGAGGGACCAGAGTCATATCTAGAGACTTGAAGGTAAGATCTTTTGACCTGACTGAAGTAACCTCCTATTAACACCACCTAGAATATCTTAGTAACCACTTGGCAGCATGTGAAATAAAACCTTATCAACCGCATAGCAGTGCCTTAGTATTATGATGTTGACTTTGCAAAGGCAAGGGTCACTCATGCTTTTAGCAGAAAATATGCAAATGTAGTTTCACCACAAAGCTCAAGTCTTTTCTCAGTAGTTGTCAAGTGTTCATACCTCAAACAAAAATCTCATTCTGATTTTTCTTTTTCTTTTTTTCCCCTCTGTCACGACCCCACATTATACTGTTAAAAGGAGAGAGTGGGTGATGATAAATTCTGAGCATTGATGAGCTGTGATTTCCCCCTCCCTCTGTTTTTAAACGGCTTCTCTGTTACAGTAACCGTTTCCTCCCAGCGAAAGTGTCTGAGTCACCTGCACCTGAATAAAATATCTGCTTAACCTGGATATTTAAATTCAGCCTGGCGTTAGTAGTTGTGATTTGCCTGTAATTTGGGAGAAACATCCTGTGCTTTCTGCAGAACGCTCCCCCCTCCTTGTTGTATTGAAATGTTATTGTGCCTCACTTCATTGTTATCACTGATTCACGATTCTGAGCTTGTTTCAAATGGTAATCAAATCACCTAACCTTCACTGAAATGCATGCCAGCCCATTTACACCTCCTACAGTACTCTAGAAAAGAGGATATTCTGGAAAAAGGTTGTTTTTAATCAGCTCTGTTGTGGTTGACTTGGCAAAAATTAGTCTGTGGTTCACTGTAAATTTGTACTGTACCGCACCTCAGGTGGTGAGTGTATGTGGAGTGAAGGGTACTCATATTTAAAGTTAGACTGCTGTTAGCTGCGCTAAGGAAATTGGGTTTCCCTCTGTGCTTCCCTGCCTGTGACATTTACCAGGAAGTGAGTGTTGTCTGTTCTGAGATCAGTTTCATTTTTACTTGTATGGATTATAAATATATACAGGTCACAGGTGAAGAGTTGTGGAGAAATCAGTTTTGTGTTGAGTAAGCTGAAGCTCAGAAATATGAGTAACCATTTTGTTTTTGATGACCAAAACAAAACTCATTTTCTCATATACACCAGGATTCAGGTTTCTTCATTGTAGTATGCATGTCTTTAGTGAATCACAGTTTCATTGAGCCATGTTATGAGTTTCTGTTCATGTATAAAATTAAATGGCAGCAAGGGAATGTGTTAGCATAAAATGTTAGAAATGAGCACCATGCCACCTGTAAAGCTTACTGGGTGTTTTTATAGCATTTTTACTCTGATTTGTAAAAAAATTTTGGCCACTGTTACTTTTCGCCATGGACGATTGTGGGTGGTATGTGAAGTTTCAAAACCTCTCACGGAAGCTTTCATTGCCGCTGTGTATTAGTTGATTAAAAAGTACAGTTACACATGTTTAGGTGGAAGTGAGTAGGAGTAAACATGAAAATGAGCACCATGCCACCTGTAAAGCTTACTGGGTGTTTTTATAGCATTTTTACTCTGATTTTTAAAAAAATTTTGGCCACTGTTACTTTTCGCCATGGACGATTGTGGGTGGTATGTGAAGTTTCAAAACCTCTCACGGAAGCTTTCATTGCCGCTGTGTATTAGTTGATTAAAAAGTACAGTTACACATGTTTAGGTGGAAGTGAGTAGGAGTAAACATGATGAAACTCATGCACACAGCTGAATCGTGGAATCTAATCAGCACCACTTCCTGGCGTTTCATTGATTTTCTAGGAGGCCCACGTTGGGGGAAATATCTAAATGGATCTCCGTGTGCGTAATGCAGTTTCCGACCAAGGTTGGGTAAACTTTTGGTTTTATGCTAAGGCTTTTTTAACCTTCTCATTTGAGTCATTAAATTTAGAATAGGATGCCCTTTTGAAAAAAAATCTTTATGATATAGTGTTTTGCATTCACATCTGTAGTTTTCTGTTCTTCTGTTAGAAGCCTCCCACCCTGGGTTGATCAGATGTAATGCTATCATGTTCTGCCCAAATCCAGCTGTTGTAAAGGATGTTGGTTATCGTCCCCTTGCTGCCTTAAACGGCACTCTCTTTTCCCACAATCCCCCTCGTACCTTGGCCAGCTCCTTCCCACTCAGGGTTCAGCCAGTGGTGACACCGCATCCGTCTACCCCCCACATCCCCATCATTCTTTTCTTGTCCTTGCAGATTGGGAGCATTTGTGTCGAGTTTTTCCCTCAATCACGTGTGGGTGACTGGCTCTTACAATGGGAACACTGTAGGCTCGGTTCCCAGCAGAGAACTCAGTAGTTTCTCCCGCTGAAGGAGGGAGAGATCTGGATGGGAAAGCTGGCTGATACATGTGATCCGTTCCTCCCCCGGCTTGGCCTGCTGAATAGTGCAGTGTCTTTGGTGAGAATGCCGGGCTGTTTCGCCATTCCGGTGGTCTGGTGCATTACTGGTCTTTTCTCCTCATGCACTAGTCTAAGATCCTTGCATCTTGTCATGCTTGAGCCCTGAAAATTGAGCCATGAGTCGTGACTTGTTAGAATCTTTTCCTAAATCTTCAATTTATCCCACTCTTCACAGCAAGCTTTTGTTGAGCTGTAGTGAGAAAATATCTGTTTGAGGGTTGGGACTTTGAGGCTTTGGCACATCCGGAGAACAGCTAGGGAGTACTATAAATACTTATCTGAGAGCTGTGCGCGCAAGCCAACCATGTGAGCAGCATATCTGGACATCTGAAATCCCAGGCTGTGTCCTCTGGTTCCTGTAAGACAGTGGCAGAGATCAGTGAATGCTCTCAAAATAACAGATGTTTGGGCCAGGTCTGTACACTCGGTTACTGCTCTGTAACTCAGACAGTCTGGTATCCCATCCCATTGTGAAAATTGCTGTTTTAAGAAAAGGAACTATGGTTCAACCCTTTACCGTGCTTCCTATGAAAGCCTGTTGATGCCAAATCAAAAGCTTCAGCACAAAAGAAGCGTTCATGATAACATACAACTTCTCTATAAACTCTTGCCATGTCTAATAACAGTTAAATGTGAGCAGACTTGGTGACATCAGCTGAAAACAAAAGTTATTTCAGTGGAGGTGCAATGAATTGTTTGCAGAAATAAGGAAATGTGCATTAAAGTAAACGGGCTCAATTTTGATGTCATGTTGGCTTAGAGGCAGGTACAGCTGACCCTCAGCAGCAGTGGAGGAAAGCCGGCTCCTGTTACTTTATTTAGTATAGTAATAGAGCTCTCGTGCTCAGTTTACCTCAACACAGAAGACTGTCTGGTACTGATGGTGTGAGATGTGTTTTAATGTACATGTGCGGGGGAGGGATAGTGTGAGAGAAGAGCTTGTGAGAAAATAATCCAATTAGTCAAGACACTACAGTGATGGTGTTATTTGTTCGACCTACTCTTATCGCACCTCCAGTGTCATTGTGTCAATTTACTGAGCTGGTCACATGTTGTTCAGCGTTCCTTTTCATGGTATTTGACGCTAGTCAGTGTTCAAAGGCTACGTCTGGCTTGAGGAATGTCTGGAATGAGTTTAGAGTGTCAGGGTAACCTCAAGAATTCCTTGGGATTCTATCCTTGACCTCATGAATGATTTTAAAATAGCTTCCTTGAGCCCCCTTAGTGGCACATACAGTAAGAAGAAAAACGATTGACTTTACATAATTACAGGCTTCTTAATGGCCTGTCTTGATAGTGAGACTTGATTTGAATGTTTATGTCTGAAAGGTTTGTGTGCACAAAAGGCATGTGTGGTGGATGAATAGCCTAAACGAAATGTCTTTTTTTACCTGAGGCTACAGTATATCACTGGTGCTTTGACCACCAAGATTACACCTTTCTGTAGGCATGGGTCTTTAAACCTAGAAGGATAAAGTTCTGTAAACTGATTCGTAATCGGCATTCCCTGTTAACAGATTCCGATCGGCACCTTTACTGACGCTTTTCTGGCTGCTTGGAGATAAGGCCAGTATTTGGAGTCCAGTTCCAACTCCAAATGCTTTTGTGAGCATTCTGCTTTTCTGTTTCGCTTAGACCTGGTTAGTGACCTGTCGGGACCTTGAAACACGAGTCGTCCCAATCAACATATTGCCAGGAGCAAACAAGAAAAAAACAGGGACTGGAGGTCTGGTGGGGACGGGGAGGGAGGGATGTTTGTTGAGAAAAGGCGGTGTGTGATTTAGAGAAGTTAGAGTTGGATGAGTGGCCAAACTCCACCCTTCGGGAGTCGTGCGTGGTGTGGATGCAAGCCAACGGTAAAGACTTTATGAAAGCTCGTAAATGTTCCTCTGGAGTGGACAATAGTAGGAAATAAAGAGGAAGCACACATGATATTTAGTGTAATGGACTTATCTGAGACTTTTCCAAGGAATTGTTGAATCACTCAGTGATTTGATGCTGAGGTTAGAAATGGCATCACTTGTTTGAAATTACCTGACAAAATCTGTTTGTCAGATGTACAGTAATGGAGTACTATGACAAGGGTTGGGAATCGAAAATCGATTCAGATTCCAGAATCGGATACTTTGTAGGCTACATCTTGAGGGAGTCATTTAATCATTAATTCATAAATTACATGTAATTGTTGCTAATTACATGGAGGGGGCTTATAGGCATTCTTCTTAATCATAAAGTGTCCACATAATGCTCCATTTGAGAATGGGGCAAACATTTCTCCTGATAAGCAGTTCTTTAGTTGCATGTGCGATATGGTTTTGTTATGACAATTACCGGTTGTGAGTCATGACTTTGCTTTTTCGAAATTATAGATGTTTCACAAACAAAGTCCCTGCTCAGTTTGTGTCTTATGTCTGTACTTGTTAGCAAAAGGGGGAAATGTTTTTACAGATGTTGGACGTTCTAATTTATTTCTATGACATCAACTGGAGGATGTTTTCCTGTGCATTCAGACACTAAACTTTCGCTACTGTTCCTTGACTCATCACAAAAAGTGTTTTTTCACGTCTGCTACATGACTCATTAGTAGCTTAGAAATGACTTTGTGTGATGTGGTTCAAGGTTTGAGGCTATGACTTCATTACTGCTAGTGTCTCCATTTGTTTATAAGGGGAAGTCTGCACGAAGCAACTGAGTAGACCTCCCGTACGCCATCCCTGGGTGGCTTGGTCCCAGGTTGTGGTGGAGCTTGAGTAAGGGTGACTAAGACATCTAGGGTGGACAGAATTATAGAGTTGGGAAAAAGACTGAGGAACCCAGTCAGACAGTGGTACTAATTGGACAAAAGCCTGTCAAATCTTGAATGAGGAACTGTGTCATGCCAGCACCATACTGGTCATGTGCACATTTAATGACTGAGTGAACAGATTCAATCCACCCATGGCCACCTGGAGACAGCGTTCCACTTAATCACAGTCATTTATTTACCCACCTCACAGGAAAAAGCCCCCTGTGATGAGTGAATGTACAGTGGGTACGGAAAGTATTCAGACCCCCTTAAATTTTTCACTCTTTGTTATATTGCAGCCATTTGCTAAAATCATTTAAGTTAATTTTTTTTCCTCATTAATGTACACACAGCACCCCATATTGACAGAAAAACACAGAATTGTTGACATTTTTGCAAATTTATTAAAAAAGAAAAACTGAAAAATGCTCAGTATTTAGTAGAAGCACCCTCTTGATCTAATACAGCCATGAGTCTTTTTGGAAAAGATGCAACAAGTTTTTCACACCTGGATTTGGCGATCCTCTGCCATTCCTCCTTGCAGATCCTCTCCAGTTCTGTCAGGTGGGATGGTAAACGTTGGTGGACAGCCATTTTTAGGTCTCTCCAGAGATGCTCAATTGGGTTTAAGTCAGGGATCTGGCTGGGCCATTCAAGAACAGTCACAGAGTCGTTGTGAAGCCACTCCTTCGTTATTTTAGCTGTGTGCTTAGGGTCATTGTCTTGTTGGAAGGTAAACCTTAGTTCCAGTCTGAGGTCCTGAGCACTCTGGAGAAGGTTTTCGCCCAGGATATCCCTGTACTTGGCCGCATTCATCTTTCCCTCGATTGCAACCAGTCGTCCTGTCCCTGCAGCTGAAAAACACCCCCACAGCATGATGCTGCCACCACCATGCTTCACTGTTGGGACTGTATTGGACAGGTGCCTGGTTTTCTCCACACATACCACTTAGAATTAAGGCCAAAAAGTTCTATCTTGGTCTCATCAGACCAGAGAATCTTATTTCTCACCATCTTGGAGTCCTTCAGGTGTTTTTTTAGCAAACTCCATGCGGGCTTTCATGTGTCTTGAACTGAGGAGAGGCTTCCGTCGGGCCACTCTGCCATAAAGCCCCGACTGGTGGAGGGCTGCAGTGATGGTTGACTTTCTACAACTTTCTCCCATCTCCCGACTGCATCTCTGGAGCTCAGCCACAGTGATCTTTGGGTTCTTCTTTACCTCTCTCACCAAGGCTTCTGAATACTTTCCGTACCCACTGTATATTTAAGCCCACACAGTGCTTTCACCATGCCAGCTCTACACAGTAGCTGTGCAGTAAGGCAGAGCTGTGGGTTAACCGGTGGGCTTGGGTTCAGTGAAAAGTGAACAGAGGATGTTTGAGCTCAGATGTATTTTAGAACGTGCATCCTGTGCATCTTCAGCCAAACTGTCTGTGGACAGGAGCTTGTCCAAAATACCTCCTCCACGAGAAAAGCAGCTTTGGATGTTTTCTGGAAATGGGCAAGCTTAGATATGTTTAGACTGCCACTTGATAGTGGAGAGCAAGTATGAGGGTATGGACAAGCTCTGGTGGGCATTTTCCATAATTCTCCCTCATTCTTCATTCATGCATTTGGCAGACACTTTTATCCAAATGCATTTGTCTTATCAGTTCTTGCTTTCCTTGGGAATCAAATATATGACCTTGGCGTTGCCAGTGGCATGCTCTACTATTTTAGTTACAGGAACTCGTTCTTACTCTCTCTTTCGTTCTCTCTCCCATTCTTTCCTTATTCAACCATGTTCTCCTTTATTCTCTGATCTCCAATATTCTAGGTTCTCATCTGTTCTTCTTCAGTCTTCATTGTTCTACTTTATACATTCCTGCTCTTTCTCATTCTCCTTTGTCTTGTATTATCCATTATCTTCCTCGTTCTCCTTCGTTCTACTGTCATGTCTTTTATTTCTTCCATGGCCCCTTTTGTCAGGTCCAGCCGAAGACCACAAAAGTCTTTGTAACGTGAGAGAGTGGTGAGAACTGAGATGTTTTAAGAGTTCTGCACATTATTTCTGTGTGTGGTTAACCATTCCCTCAAATCTCACTACTTCTTCTTCTGAATGTCTGCAGATGAGGGGGATTTTGACGGAAGGCCCATTTGAGGTCTTATAACTGTTTAAAGAACAACTCGCACCAAGTTTAATGTTGTCCTGCACCCCTTTTTGAATTGGCTACTCTTAATTTCAGTGGAAGAACCTCACAGAATGATGTCCATTCAGGTGTCTGTGCATTTGAGAGAGAGGGTAACCCTCAAATTACCATATAGTGACCTTGAGGAGATTAAACTGATGAGATCTGTGAGGACGGACATCATTGTAAACTGGGACAACATGAGCTAAGTGACGTTAACCGGTTATACAAATGCATTAATAGCTACAGTTGTCGCCCTTTACCACACAAGGAATTCTTCTAAGTGTGTAGGCACAGAAACTCTGTCTTTATAAGGCCTGTGTGAGTGTGTTTGTTAAGGGTGAGTGGATCTAATGGATTGGGCCATTGCTCACTCCTGAGGACTTCTCTCCCTCCATTAGACACTCACTGGATTGAGGCTTCTAGAGCATCTGCGTTTTACTGATAGAGCCAGATATTTTCTCTAAGGGCTGGTTTAGAGTCTGTGTCTGTCATTGGTTTAGATTAGGGCTCAGGCTGGTCTGAGAACAGTGGCATGGCCTATTCATCAACCATTCATGAGTGAAATGGAGTTGAGGAGAGTTTTTAGCCCAACGCTATGATGAAACGGTTAATATATTTATGGCTGATTGGCAGAATTTGGTGCTTTTACTGGGTGTCTTCAGGTAGGCCTATGTTTGTGTGAGAGACACTAAGAGTGTGTGTTTGTGTAATGTAGGTCAGTAAGAGCGGAAGTGGTCTGTGCCAGCTCATATAATTTGAGGTATCCGATGCTTCTATAATTCACAATGCTGCCGTTATTCTGATGTAGCCTCATTTCGTCTGGCTGCGCATCAGGAACACTGCTGCCTGTATCGGCTTGTCTGGAAGCCACTCTCTTTGCATGTCTGCATGTACACATCCTGGCAACCTCATGCCAGACAGCCTTTTAATGTGTGTTTGTGTCATTGGAAACAAACCCTGCCCATATCTTTGAGTGAAATCAAAGCAGATTTTCCAAACAGAATCAGAGAACATAATTACAGGCTTTCTTTTATCTTAATGGCGTTGTAGCTGTACTTTTTAAACTGGTTTTGTTTCTGTGATATTCTTGGCAGTTTAGAAGGGGCGGATTGAGTTTCAGCAGGTTTGTGTGATCCTGTTTGTGTTCTGAAGATTTTCTCTGATGCCTGTCTTGTGAGACACTGATGACAAATTGAGCAAAAGAAAATGAGTGTTTATGACTTTTCATAGTTCCATATTAATAAGTGTGTTTTTATTTTGTGTGTGTCCTTTAATTATAAAAAAAACGTTGAAGCATTCTATGAAATCAATGCATTACTATCTGTTACGTTACTTTTTAGCAAAGTCTGCAATAAGAGAAACAGAAGCTGACTGTTGGTAATTCTTCACAGGTCATTTTAGCGTTAACCGTATTAAACTTGTTCACTATTTTTTGTAAGTATTACACATATGCAGTTATTATGGCATTAGCATAGTCTTGAAAAGCATCACCCCTTTTGAAATCAGTAAATTAGCAGCATTCTCTGACGTAAACTTGCTTAAACAGCCAAACCCTTCTGCTTTTACATTAACATTAGCAGAACATCCAGTCATTTACAAATTTAATCCACTTTATATCACTTTCTTTCTCAGTCTCACGTGTTCTTTCACTATCTTGCACCTCAGGTCGTGTGTAGGAGGTCCGTATGAGATGCGGCTATTGTTGATTCAAGCTGATCGACTATCGAGTGGCACAGGACAGGATGGGACATGCCCGCGCACCTTAATCAGCTGACATTAGCACTACTGTTCCCTCCAGCTCAGCCGGGATATAAAAAATTATCGATGCCAGATTATTTGCGGTGACCTTCCTGGTTTAAGGGACAGACTTTAATCCCGTTCACGTATCGGCATCATTGATCAGCTGTGCCCAGCTATAGCATTGACCGTAGAGGTGTTTCTTGGTTAGCGTGTGGTGCAGGCCAGCATGCCGAAGAAGTGATTTTGTGGAGAAAAGGTTGCCAGATGCTCTGCAGAGTAACAGTGCAGCTATTTTAAGAGGCTTTGATTAGGCTACAGTGACTCTGTGTACCGGAGAATATGTGTTTTAGCCTGACCTCCTTCTCCCTGTCCTTTTTATGTTCTCATTTATTTTCTTGCATTGTCTCCACTCTAGCGGTTTAATGTTTTCGTTATGACTTATGGTTCTTCCTGAATTCTAAGCATTTTTCTCTCACCTCAGCTTTTTTCTTCGCTGCGTCTCATGGTTTTCTCTCTAGATTTTCTGCATGCTCACCTTAATAAAGTATTGACTTATTTCAAGGCCACCTCTCTCTCTCTCTCTCTCTCTCTCTCTCTCTCTCTCTTTGTGTGTGTGTGTAAATCTTGTGATCATTTACTCACTCATTGTTTCAAATCCTCGCACATGATCCTAATTTGGAAATGGAGAGTAGAGCATTCTGAGAATGAGAGATATATTGGCATGAACTGATATGTACAAGAGAGGATGTGGCTTGATGACCTTAATCTGATTCAAGCTGCCACCAGGCCTTCCTGAGAAGAAATCTTGTGATCATTTACTCACTCATTGTTTCAAATCCTCATGCTGTTTTCTTTTTTTTCTTCTAATTGTTTCCCCCTGTGGAACTCAAAAGGAAAGTTTAGAAGAATCTTTATGCAGCTCTTTTTAGCTCCAAATAATAAGTCATTTACATCTGTTGCTCTTTATACAAAGTCTACTAAGCCACACAACAGCTTTTTGGGAGGACAAGACTGAACTTGATGTAATTATTAATGGATAATCTTATAATAGTCTTCTCCAGTGTGCTGCTAATTGCTGTGACTGAACTATTAGTGAATCGTGTTAAGAAGTGAATCAGTGAAACAATTTAATATTTTCGGTTGCCTTTTTTCCCTTCAGTGAAGAGGTTGACAGTTTACAAATCTACTGTTCAAAGTTTGGAGTCTGTAAGATTTTCTTAATATTTTTGGAAGTCTCTTATGTTCACCAAGGTTGCATTTGAACAAAAAATACAGTAAAACTGGTATTGTGAAATATATCATTACAATTTAAAATTTCTAGCATCCTACCTTTAGTCTTCAGTGTCACATGATCCTCCAGAAATCATTCTAATATGCTAATTTGCTGCTCAAGAAGCAGTTTTTTTTATGATCAGTGTTGAAAATGGTTATGCTGTTTAATATTTTTGCATAAACCATGATAATTTGTCTTAGAGACATAGAAACATTTTGTAGCATTATGAATGTATGAAAAAAATATTAATTTCTTGCTGACTCTAAACTTTTGAACAGTAGTGCAAATTCATATTTTTTTAAAAGGTTTTAAAGTATTTAGGTTCTTATGTTCTTATTTTAAGAATAGATCATCTTTACCTCGTGTAGGTTTTATTTCTTACCACTTCACAATTTGGATTTGAATGATTCCTGTGTGATTCATTTGGAGCACTTTTAGGTCCAACATGATCATTTTCTTTCAACCTCCTATATGTAGCCTCTTATATAATTTAATTGCAAACAGAAATGTATCATGTGGCAGATTTTCCTTTCTCCATTCATTGTCCCCGCAAAGGCAGTTATATATATATATATATATATATATATCAAGTTCCTCTATTTCAGCAGGAAGATGGATAAACTCATCTTTCCCCCTTGTCTATCCATCTCTTTCAGTTTGAACAGACATTTATAACACTGAGCTGAAACGTGCCATGTCAGAAGGCAGCGGGCCGCTTTCACCAGCCCAATCCTTCCATCCCATCCCTGCCCAGCTGTCTTTCCCTTTCTGTCCTTTCTGTCCAGGGGAGATGTGTATGCTGGGTTATGTGTGTTTTCTCCTGGTCTCTGTAAACTCATTAGACCTTGTCTCCTGGCTGGGCTGAATGGATGGCTGTTTTTCTAAAGCACCCTCCCCTCACCCCAGTGCACCATCAGCAGAATGGCACTCTGTAAAAGACTGGCAGGACAGAGAGAGAGCGGGAGCGCCTACAGTCCTGGCAGGCGCCGGCCACATTATTGGCTGGCTTAATTGTGGACAGGAAATCTGGGAGTCGAGTATCCCATGTGACCCCCGTGGGATGATGTCTGGCACAGTGGAGCATGCACATATTCAAAACCATAGAGTTTCTAGGCTTGTTAGTCAGTGCTGGTTTATGGTTAGGCCGCGGTTTAATCGGGAGTGTGACTGAACCATTAAAAACTAGTGGTGGTTTGCCGTTTATTTGGAGTCTTCAAAGATATTTCCCCCCTAAGTGGCGTTTAATATTTGTGTGTCATTTTCACCTCATTCACCCCTTGCTACCACTGTTTGGTTTTTATAAAAACAACAGTCAATAGAGTGCTGCAGGGGTGATGTGTTTTTGTAGGCTAAACTTTAGCGCTTCCAGCTCAATTGCCATGAAGTCAGTGTTTTTTTTGTTTTTTTTTAATGGGTTTTTGATTAAATGCCTGAAATGTAGGTATGTGGTTAACACAAGCTCAAGATATTTTATGTTTTATTATTCGACATGCAATAAATCACAAATAACCCCACATAACAAGTGGCTAAATGGGACTGCAGAGCTAAACTCAGCAACTCAGTAGTTGCTTTTACAGCCTCCTTGTGTTTATAATCATGCTCTTGCACACTATTCTCAGGGGAAAAGTTTTTCTTTTGTAAGAGTCATAAAAGTTTGTTGGTCACAGAGCTTATTTTCTACAATAATCCAAAAGCCAGTGGGAAAATCCCATTGGGTTTTTGTTGAAGAGACCAGGGTAATGCTAACTTGCAGTTTGGCCTACAAAAATACACCATCATTGCAGCGCTCTTTAGTGTAAGCACTAAGATGCTCTTAAAACTATTCCTACTAACACAGATTCTCTGTGAATAACGTCTGTGGACGGCAGCGTTTTCTCTTCAGTAGTAAACAGAGGCTCTTTTTGTACTTGAGCGATGGTGGCACCAGCTGTCTAACTGCTAATCGTTCTGTAATGGAAATTGACAGGGTACCAGCATGACTCGGCTTTGCCATCTCGAGGGGTATTGAATGCTTGTTATATTTCTGCCATTTATTTTTTATAGCTAGATTATATAGCCTGGTATACAATTTTCTGTATACAGACTTTTTTTTTTTCTTATATGCTGAACTAAAAATATGTGCTTGTGCGCACTAATGGGAGCTCAGTTAGCGATCAAAGGGAAGTTATTGTAAAGTTTGGTTGCAGAAAAAAAAAAAAAAACAGGAAATTGTTTTATGGTCAAGAATAAATCATGAACAAATTTTAAAAGACAGGATTTAAATAGAGTACAATACTATGGCTCCAACTCATGAACGCTACTGGTTGTGATTTGCTAGATAGTGTACAAATCTTTAGTTTTAGATCATCCTTGCATTTAATCTAAAACAAGGGACCAATATCCTATCCTAAAGCACACATTTGCCTAAAATGTTTAAGAACTGGGGTGCACACACCAGCCACTATATACAAACTTAACACACATTATTCATCTCATCTGTTTATTTCAGACCAGCTTTGCTAGTCTATTTATTTCTAAATTAGACTCCACTACCGAGAGGGTTGTATGGGCCGTCATGTACCCAGCACGCAGGGAGCAGACCTGTATGATTTCAGCTGACAGGTGCTGGCCTCATCCACAACGTTTGGCTTCGACTGCACTCATGAATCAACGTGTCACGTCACGCCGAGGCGTTCCAGCGGCTAACGTGTGAATTTAATAGGAATGGCATGTGCTTCATCCACGTGCTACATTCGTTCATGGTTTACAGTGACGCACAGACGTGTAATGGCGAAGAGTAGTTTTGCTATATCATTAGGCTATACCGGTTTGACAAGATAAAGTGGTAGTACAGTTGCATAACTCAGTGTTTATATGTGTTTGGGGATGGGTTTTGGTTTGTTTTTATTCGTTATTGTTTTAAATGCCAAGAACACTAATGGCAGATGTAATAAATGCTACAATTCAAGTTGAAATATCCAGTTCTTAACAAAGGAATAATTCAAAACATTAAATAATCATTTACCTTTTAGGTACTGAGATATGTGGGACAGTGTAAATGTGATACTTAGTTTCAAATCATTTTGAATAAAGTGCAGTAAATGATAGAAAATTTGGACTACATTACAATATACAATACAATTTGTTTAAGAAATACCGGTTTGCAGTTTTAGTGTCAATATTACATTCAAGTTGCAAATGACTGTGTCTGATCTTATATTAAAAATAAGGTGGGTACCGTACAACAACTGTATCTCTCCATTCATAGATTATTTCTACAAAAATGTGTATTGCTCTTTTTTTATGAGCTTAACCAATATGAGTTTGAGGCGGGACTATCTGCCCAACCAATACCAGATGTGAGTTTTTGGAGGAAACATGTTTGAGACTGTTGTTCTTTTATTTTACTTCCTTTACTAGATATTTATTTTGCGCATTAATTTGCATACCGCACGGTTTCTCAGTTTCCCTTGACATTTAGCTTGTGCCTGTGCTGGTTTGGCAGGTTGTTTACATACTGCCATATTTTCTGATGGTCTGTCCTATGCCAGGTCAACTCTGCTCACTCCAACCTTCACAAATGTAGGTATCAGGAAATGACTCAGACGTTCTTTGCACGCATATGTATTATGGTTCAGTTCTTCAGAGTATGTGTACTAACTACTAGATACTAGTAGATACTAGTCTTGACATTCCTGTTTTTTGGTCTCTTCTCAGTCACCTAGATACCTGATGTGTTTTGACCAGGTAGAGTTTCTGTTTGAGATCCTGCTGTCAGAGTTGGGAAAAATCGTTTCCACTTGTTTAAGTTTAAAGCCGAGGAATCCGCAGCTGCGCAAACAGAATGGAGCACGTGGCGGCAGAGACGTGGCTCAGCGCTTTGAAGTCCTGTCAGCTCTGCGGGGTCCAGTTTGTTTCGGTCTTGCCAAGTGCACAAACAGAAAGTGATTTCTCTTTAGGCTTTGGAAAAAATAGTAACCTGAAAATCACTAAATTCACTAGTTTTTTTTTTAAAGTCAAATATATTACTTAACGTCACTGAATCAACCTAATAAATTTATACTTTTTTTAATGGGTTAAATCAGGTGTAGAATAGGTAAAAATGGCTCAGGTTGCTTCTTTTTATAGTGTGCTTTATTATATGTGTGTTTTTGGTTAAAGATACATAGCATGCATTGAGAAAAAAAAATATTAATTTTGCTTTTTTTGTAGTGAAATTAATATTTGGGTAGATTGCACTAGGGATGCACCGAAATGAAAATTCTTGGCCGAAGCCGAACAAAATGAAACACTGGGCCGAATACCGAACACAGTTTTTCACGTTTTTTTCCCCCATTTTGCCAATTTTTTCACCATTGCATAAATTAAATAGCCAAAATGTGCTTTTTACTGTTTTGTCTTGCTTTTCAAAGAAAAAAT
>NW_015641422.1:446529-451094 GCF_001515625.1 Sinocyclocheilus rhinocerous
CCCTTCCTCTTCTCATCGAAGACATGCGATGCAGTACTAAACAGTCTCCCGCTGTCGGTGCTTGTAATGATTTTTGCGTCTTTCTCAGACAGCTTTAAATGTTTCCACACTGCCGTCATGTTTGCTGCATTAGCGCGTGCCTCTATTTGATCGCATCACGTCATTGTTCGGTACAATTTATTCGGTCCTTTCGCTTATTCTGCCTTATTTTTGCTATTTTCGGCCGAATAATTTCGGTTGCCGAACATTCGGTGCATCCCTAGATTGCACTATTCAATACCGTTCATTTTTGGTTTAGATAAGGTATAGCATTCGTTCTTTCAAAATGATTGATTTACAATTGCTTTGTCAATTAGCCCAGTCTTTAAAATAAACATTCTCATTGGCTTAAAAGACTCAAAACCCACAAGTGATGTGGACGTGTGACTCTAGTCCAGATATTGACGGCCTCGCTTTCCTTTTGAACTCTTGAACACTGCAGGCTTTCAGCCCTCCCCATCGTGAAAAAGATGGCAGCCGTGCGCGACACCTGCGAGCGAGTGGAAAGCACACTGGTACGGCTGTGGTCTGCTTATCCTGCTACTGGCTTTGCCCTGCTGCCAACAGCCGCTGCTGTGGAATAATGCCAGTGTCCAACTGAGAGAAAGGGACGCACAGAGTCTTTGAGAAGGAGTTGTTCAATTGTAAATCAAATTTAAAGCAAATTTTTGGACCTCTTTTGTACATTTTAGGAAATTGTGAGTAGTTGACATGACATTGGAAGAGGGTTTAATGGAAAAGCCTGTCAGGACATTGCACTTCCGATGGTGGTTTAGCAGCAACTCACAAATAAACTCTTAAACCACCACACACACGCATGTGTGTAAGCATTGTATAAATGTGGAATATTTAAGCTCTGACACTGATCAACATTCAGCTCCAGGGTCAGAGGTCACGTGAGCTAGAATGACACAGAAAGAGTCTCTTCTTACACCCTTAAGGAAGGAGATGGGAGAAAAACAATATATAAAAATGAAATGAGTGATGAGGTCTGGTCATTCTGGTCATTGTCGACCAAATCACTATATTTTGTGTTCACCGGTTCTTTCCGGCACAGGTTGGAAGCAGTGTTGCCAACTGCTTTCAATTGAAAGTAGCTAAAACTGGTAGCTAAATGTCACTAGATGACATCACAATGGCAAATTCACTGATCTATATAAAGATGAACGTAGATCAGTGGGCAAGATGAGAACTTGGATAAGGTTTGTCCAAGAAGTTGCTATATTTGGCCCTAAACTTTTGAAAAAAGTCTCAAAAGGGGCGGGGAAGTCGCTAAATCTAGCTACAAAGTAGCTAAATTGGCAACACTGGTTGGAAAGGATGTTGTTTGGTAGGGCTTTTCTCCAAAAGAACCTCAGACAGAGAAAGTCAAGGTCTTCACCGCCAGTCATTCATAACCACCAGAACCTGGCATTACTGTCCTGTTCATTTATTGATGCACTGAATGAAGGCTCTGTCCAAAATAAGTAAACTTCTTGAATTAGCAGTGTTTGCTAAGGCAAGCATCGCTATTACTATTATTCATACTAAAATTCAGCACACAGACCTGAATACCTCAGATCTCACTCACTGAGAAGAGGTATTGCTTTTCTTGTGGAGAAAAAATGCACCTAATAGTATTAAATGTGAACTTGTAGTGTACTTCAAACATTTAACGTGTTTGAAATGATGTACTTCAAATATTAAACGTACTTCAGATATTAAAAGCTTTTTAGATAATGTTAATGAAATAAAAGGACACTTAAGCATACTAGACAGATTACACTTTCTCTTTTCTTATTGTTTAAAAGGAGCACTTTGTAATAATGTCCAATTAAAAGTTTGACTTGAAAGTACGTTTTAAATAGTTTAAATATGTTTTGTCCCGTTTTTAACTGTTTTTGTTCCGTTTTAATGTGTTGACTAAAATCCTAACGTATATTAGTTGATTTATAAATTTGAACTTTAGTGTGTTATTCGATATTACGTTTAAACTTAAGATTTTAAATGTACTGAATTGCAACTTCATCATTATAAATGTATGATTACACATGAATTTAAATACAAGACATTCAAGTTCCAAATGATATTACAGTATAATTTAGTTTATCATAAATGCTTCTCAGTATATTCGGCAGTACACTTTAAACATATTTCAAAGACAGTAGAATTATAAAATTAGATATAACAATTTACTTTATTGGGTACTGTAAGCATTTATTATACATTTATAATAAATGTAAACTATAATGCATTTGAAGTTAATTGCAGTTAGCATGCAGTTAAGTGTTCAAAAACATTACATTCAGTTCACGCTGAAGTATATTACTGACGTAGTACTCTTTTTAAAATTAAGAACACATTTTGGCAGGACATCATCAATAACTTCTTGTTCTTGTGCTTCAGTGAAACCTGAATTGCGCCAGGAATTTCTCTCAATATGGCCTGGCTTGCCTTTGCACGGTGGTATTAATTAAGCGCCATTTTTTTTTTAAAACAAGGTGAGCGTAATTGCTCGTCAGGGGTCTTCACCACAATTCAAACTCGGTGTTATTGTAATTGGTTCAGTAGTAGAGTGAGTGAGGGCCAAGCGTGTCATGCTAATCACACATTTGCACCACATATTTCTCACTGTAGTTGTTTCTCTAAAGGTGTTGATTTCCCCCTCACCGAAAATCAAGCTCTTCTTCGCTTTACTTCAACAAATACAATCCCGCCATGATTATTGGAAAGCAGCACTGTGACTTTTTCTGACATTTTGAAGGCGGAATGCGACCACGTAATATGTTGAATAAATGTTGCGGGGGAACTCTATAGATTAAAGGGCAGAGCGGGGTAACCTTTCCGAACCTTTCTTTATTCCCAAAGTCCATCCTTTTGGGATGTATGGGGGATTGTGGGACCCCAAAGGGATTCTTTATTTCATTTTTTCTTTCTTTTCTTTCTTCATGAAATCCACACCACTTTGTCATGCAAAGGCTCTTTTCTTTAGCGGGGGATGAAGAGAGGGCCGCGGGTGGTGAGATCAGCCCGGAGGGGAGGGGCTAATTCATCCACTCCTCATAATCAATCTTGATTGACAGGCCCTTTGAGCACTAGAGCTTAGCCATTCGCCGCAAGCTGTCTGGTGGGCGTGACCTCTTAACACCAGGACCACCTGGCTGCCCTGACCCCTCACACCCACGCATGGACACCCCAACACGAGCGTGACTGCTACTTCCTCTCTGCTTAATCATGCTTTGTTTGCGACACACATTTGCTTAAGTAAATGTACAGATCTTTTAATAGGTTTCCAGTGAATTAATGAACAGGAAACACCCAGTGTTAGAACGCACCTGCTGTAAAAGTCAATATGAAATGGAAATGGAGTTTTATTTATTTATTTTCTTTAATGTAGTTTTTTGTACATCATTTCAGTTTACATAAAATATGCTAATAATAATATCACACA
Source organism: Sinocyclocheilus rhinocerous (assembly GCF_001515625.1). Taxonomy (NCBI): domain Eukaryota; kingdom Metazoa; phylum Chordata; class Actinopteri; order Cypriniformes; family Cyprinidae; genus Sinocyclocheilus; species Sinocyclocheilus rhinocerous. The sequence continues at coordinate 449,999 of NW_015641422.1, forward strand.
CACACATAAATATATATATACATTACCATTCAAAAGTTTGGGATCAGTAAGATTTTTTATATTTTTTACCGAAGTTTCTTGTGCTCATCAAGGCTGTATTTATTTGATCAAAAATACAGAAAAAAAACTTATTTTGTAAAATATTTTTGCAATTTAAAATAACAGTTTCTATTTTAATACATATACTTTAAAATGTAATTTATTTCTGTGATCAAAACTGAATTTTCAGCATCATTACTCCAGTCTTCAGTGTCACATGATCCTTCAGAAATCATTCTAATATGCTGATTTATTATCAATGTTGGAAACAGTTGTGCTGCTTCATGTTTTTTGGAACCTGTGATACTTTTTTCAGGATTCTTTAATGAATATAAAATAAAAAATAAAAAAACAGCATTTATTCAAAATTAGGGCTGCACGATAAATCGCATGCGATATTTAACGCGCATCTTGTCAGAAAGCCGGTTCTGTAATCAGCGGTAAATCTCCATCACCTGCGGGCTTTCACATGGAGCAGCATTAACTACACAGAGCCGTTGTTCACTGACGAGTGATATCGCATGCGATTTATCGTGCAGCCCTATTCAAAATGGAAATCTTGTGTTACAATATACACTACTGTTCAAAAGTTTGGAGTCAGTAAATTTTTTTCTTTTTTTGAAAGTAATGAATACTTTTATTCAGCAAGGATGTGTTAAATGGATAAAAAGTGATAGTAAAGACTCATATTGTTAGAAAGATTTTAATTTTAAATAAATGCTGTTCTTTTTAACTTTTTATTCATAAAAGAATCCAGAAAAAGTATCAGTTTCCAAATAAATAACATGAAGCTGCACAACTGCTTCCAACACTGATAATAAATCAGCATATTAGAATGATTTCTGAAGGATCATGTGACACTGAAGACTGGAGTAATGATGCTGAAAATTCAGCTATCACAGAAATAAATTATATTTTAAAGTATATTAAAACAGAAAACCAATATTAGAAATTGAAATATCTCACAATATTACAGTTTTTTTTTTCCTGTATTTTTTATCAAATAAATGCAGCCTTGATGACCATAAGAGACTTCTTTAAAAAAAAAAAAACATTA
>NW_015641422.1:451765-454699 GCF_001515625.1 Sinocyclocheilus rhinocerous
AAAATATTTCTATTTTGAATAAATGCTGTTCTTTTTAACTTTTTATTCATAAAAGAATCCAGAAAAAGTATCAGTTTCCAAATAAATAACATGAAGCTGCACAACTGCTTCCAACACTGATAATAAATCAGCATATTAGAATGATTTCTGAAGGATCATGTGACACTGAAGACTGGAGTAATGATGCTGAAAATTCAGCTATCACAGAAATAAATTATATTTTAAAGTATATTAAAACAGAAAACCAATATTAGAAATTGAAATATCTCACAATATTACAGTTTTTTTTTTCCTGTATTTTTTATCAAATAAATACAGCCTTGATGAGCATAAGAGACTCCATTAAAAAACATTAAAAATCCTACTGATCCCAAACTTCCCGAACGGCAGTGTAATCTACTATTAATAGTAGTAATAATAGGAGCTGTAGTAGTAATGCGGCATTTTTTATATTATTATTATTATTATTATTATTATTATTATTATTTAATTTTTTGTGATATCGCATGCGATTTATCGTGCAGCCCTATTCAAAATGGAAATCTTGTGTTACAATATACACTACTGTTCAAAAGTTTGGAGTCAGTAAATTTTTTTCTTTCTTTGAAAGTAATGAATGGTATTGTCATTTATTATTATTCATCATCAACAACAACAATAATATGAATGTTTTGGTATTATTAGGAATTAGGAATATTGGTATTATTAGTATTAATAATAATAATATTTTTTCATATTTAAAATATAAATATATTTGTAATAACATTAATATTAATAACAATTTTAACAAGCTATTATTATTATTATAGCTTGTTAAAATAGTTATTATTAATATTAATAATAACTATTTTAACAAGCTATAATAATAATAATAATAATAATAGTGGCACAGGGTCCTTAGCATGGAAAATTTATATTTGCTAACAAGATTTATACATTGATTTATACAATATTTATACCTTCTAAATGTATGATTTCACTAGATAAATGCAAATATCATTTGATGTATGGCCTTAGACCAAGTTCATTGAGTTTAAACAGACTCTAGCATTACTGTAACTACCAGACGTGTGTCAGACTTCACACTCAGCAGGAACAATCCTTTCGCTGTCCTTTCCTCACACGTTCTTTAAATCCTCCTCCCCATGTGCTTCTCCACATAGCGTTATATCTCGCAGCCCATGGCATGCTGTGAATTTGTTTTGTCGAGTCTTGTAACTACCCGCTTACTTCGACAATTTAATAGATGAGCGGAAAAGCCACAATACTAGAGAGAGGCAGATTTCGTTTTTTATTGGACTGAAATTGGGTTGTTATGTCAGAGAGAATAAAGCCATCTCTTTGGTTGTGATAATAAAATGGCCACAGTGGCGATATGAAGAGCTCAGCTGCCGCTACATGCCCCATCTCACCCACTACAAGCCTTTTTATGTTAGAGTGTTTCTCTCGTAAAATTATTTGCTCCATTCAGTCACATTGGGCCTCTTTTATGTTCGGGTCAATAATGTTTTTGGTTTTTTCCTGTATGAAACCACTAGTTGGCCACGACTTATTTGTAAAAGTTATATTGTATGTATTGTAAAATGCTAATTGCAAAGTTGCCTTAAAGGAACACTCCACTATTTTTGAAAATAGGCTCATTTATTTTCTCCGCTAGAGTTAAACAGTTGAGTTTTACCGTTTTCGAATCCATTCAGCCGATATCCGGGGCTGGCGGTATCACTTTTAGCTGTAACTTAGCATAGATCATTGAATCTGATTAGACCGTTAGCATCTCGCTCGAAAATGACCAAAGAGTTTCAATATTTTTCCTATTTAAAACTTGACTCTTCTGTAGTTACATCGTGTACTAAGACTGACGTAAAATGAAAAGTTGTGAATTTCTAGGCCGATATGGCTAGGACCTATACTCTCATTCCGGTGTAATAATCAAGGAACTTTGCAGCCGTACTATGGGTGCAGCAGGCGCAATGATATTACGCAGCGCCTGAAAATAGGCTAACTTCCGTCAACATAACCAACGTGACCACCTGCTTGCACAGGGACCGTGCTGGGGACTATTTTCAGGCGCTGCGTAATATCATTGCGCCTGCTGCACCCATGGTACGGCAGTAAATTTCCTTGATTATTACACCGGAATGAGAGTATAGTTGGTTTTCTCTGTCTTTGGTTTCATTTTGTTTTGTTTTTGTTTGTTTTTATTTGTTTTGTTTTGGTTTTGTTTGCTTGTTTGATTCTGTTTTGTGTTTTTTATTTGTTTTGCTTTGTTTTGGTTTTGTTTGCTTGTTTGGTTTTGTTTTGTGTTTTTTATTTGTTTTGCTTTGTTTTGGTTTTGTTTGGTTTTGTTTTGTGTTTTTGTATTTGTTTTGTTTGCTTTTGGTTTTGATTTGGTTTTGTTTTGTTTGTTTGGTTTTGTTCTGTATTTTGTTTGTATTTGTTTAGCTTTGTCTTGTTTTTGTTTTTATTTAACACTGTAAATATTTGTTTTTCCATCACATATCACCAGGGCAGTGAGAGAGACAACAGAAAATGATGAGAAAAGAGGGGGAACAGGATTGGGAAAATGTTGCAAGCTGGATTCAATCTGACTGTTCTGCCTACACGAGCACCACAGCTCAGTATGAAAGAGCATGTGTGCTAACAGCTGAGTTATTCAAGACTGGTTTTAATGTGTATTCAGTCGTCCCTCAGATTGTTTTTATTAAGAAAGATTGTTGCCCATTTGCTGATGGTTTGTGTGTGTGTGTATGTGTGTGTGTGTGTGTGTGTAGTGGTCGACATATGTTTACCTCGACCCCTGTTGCTCTCAATTAATGCTGGCCCATATGTATCCAGGGTGAATAATAGAAGCTGCTAGCATGTGTGTTGTGTGTTAGTCAGGAAATGCTTCACATCTGTGTGTGTGTGTGTGTGTGTGTGTGTGTGTGTGTGTGT
>NW_015641422.1:455563-504578 GCF_001515625.1 Sinocyclocheilus rhinocerous
TGTGTGTGTGTGTGTGTGTGTGTGTGTGTGTGCGCGCGCGCGCGTGGCACACAGGAACTCTACGGGATCTGGCTGGCGCTTCTGCCGTCTGACCTGCGCTGGGTAGATGTGGCAGGAGAGAATTTAATTACATCACTCGTAAAGGACAGATTGGAGGGTGTAGATGTGGTTATGGAGTGTGTGTTTGTGTGCACGTGGTGGATTCAATAACGGCACTCTCACAGGTTAACTAAAGGGAATAGTAAAGTTAGGTTAGTTTGAGGTTAGTTGATCTCAGACATCTATGACTAGGATCATAACAGTTTAACCCACTGCTTACTGAGCGAGTTATTCAACGACACTAGAGTCCTGAGCTGTAAAACTCTTCTGTGGCAGCTGTAACTATCACATAAAGCAGACTCATTTGCATTTAAAAATAGAGGTCATGGAGAGTAGATGTTCCTGAGCTAATTATTGGTAAGGCTAATCAAGTAATTAGCATGTCAGTGAGGTAATATTTGTGTAAGGTGGTCATTGTGTGTTTATTGCAGGATAATAACCGTTCTTTGCCAGGCATACTGACAACAATGTCAGTGTTGCTGTTAAACCAATATGAATTTTTCATGGTGCAGAGCAGGATGGGTGACGATGACTGATAAAATGCCTGCATATCATGTGTATTTTATACACGGTATGATATAAAGTTATTGATAGTAAGATATTAAAATATATATTTCTGAAATTAATTGTAAATTTTATCTACCTTTTGTATTATGTTATGTATTGTATATAGTGTAACTATAATAGCATTTATACTTTAGTTACGTAGATAATTTACAAATGAATGGTATTTAATTTCATTAGATTTATTTATTTTAAATGTTTTTTTTTTTGCATTAATACATATTTATTTTAACATTAGTTTAGCAATTTATTATTATCTCTCATTTTTATTTTTGTTTATTATTATTATTTTGAGTGGGACACAAACTTTTTTTTCTCTATGGGACTTTAAATTGCACCATGTAATGCGGTATAAACAGTATAGCTGATTCTCTAATGACTGACACATTTCTACTCTTGTATAGTTTATATATTGCTGTATCGCATCAGCCTAACCGATATATCGCTCAAATTTCTCCTTGTTTCCTGAGTGTTTGCTGCATGTCTCGAAGGTGTAATGTTTCCTCCATAAACAGAAGGGTGTTTTAGGTGCCTCAGACGCCGGGCCGACTTGCCCTCTTCTTTGTCTTGTGATTGACATGTGGCCCGGTGTGATGCGGCATGCCAGGCATGTAGGTAATGAAGCGGGGAAACGCTCCTGAAGGGAGCGCTTGTTACTCCCTGACAGTTAAAGCACCACTCGCTCTGCCAAGGTGTCCAAATAACAGAGCTGATGTATATTTATGAAGCTTGTTAGAGGTGGAGTGAGAGGGAAAATAGAGGAGAGAGTGAGAGAGAGGAAGTGTCTGTTCAGAGAGAGGGCTGGAAGGTTGGCATAATGTTTCTCTAGGGTTGGGCTGGACTTCTTAGTGCATCTTTAATGTTTACGGTTGAGCAAATAGACCCGGTGCTGTTTGTGACCCTATTTGAGGTCCCTTTTTTTTTTTTATTCTTGTGTGCAAAACCAACCTCAAGCTGTTTTTTTCTCTCTAAAGATTCTGCCACAGTTGAATCAAAATGAACCCCTTTGTTATTCCCCAAAATGTTTTCCAAAAAGTGCAGTAGTGCACATATAGATAGTAATGTTTAAATTGTAATATGAAATGTTATAAGTGTTCATGTAAATTGTAGTATGTAGTGTGTGTGTGTGTGTGTGCATAATAGTAATCTAAATCTAAATTAAGTCAAATGACATTGCTATATTTATTTGCTATATAATTTGATATTAATTTTTGTTTCCAGCCTTAGAAAATTTTTTTTCCTGACATAACTCTAAGGCTGTGTGGTTAAAAGTAAATTTAGCCAGTAATATCCACAGCCTAATTATTCATGAAAGATTCAAATCTTGATAAATTAAGTCAAGTGAAATCTATATTGTTTCGTCTGAATATTCAGGTTGACTTCGAAAAATGTTACAATGCTGTTGTGCGAAATGCATTATGCAAAATAAATTAAAAAAATTAAAATAAAAAAGTCAATTAGACCATGTTAGCTGAATTTTTGGTAGTCCAGGATGGTCTAGTAGTTCATATGGTCTCTTTTTTTTTTAAGTCGTTTTTGATAAGTGTCTGCAAAATGCATAAATGTTAATGTCTGCCTAGTCCAAACCAGGTAAACAGATAATCCAGTCTTCTAGGCCAGCCAGTGACCAAAAACGACCAGTTTGGACCAACTAGAAACAATCTTGCTGCAGTGTTTTTAGCTGGTTTTCCACAGGAGTAGGCCTATTCTCTTTTAAGATCACATGAGATCTGGTTTTTGTGTTACAGCACGAGCTGATGATCTCTCAGATGGTTTGTGTCAGTCTGTTAAAGTGCAGTCTCACGAGTTCATAATGTGCCGTCTCTCGGCGTTCAGCCCCCAGCTGTCCAATTTGTCTCCCAGCGCATGAGTCAGGAGTGTGGCCTGGTATAAACACCTCTGTGTGTCTTAGAGAGAGAAACCTGATGAGATCGTGCCAACCTCAGAAGGGCATCCCAGGACGTGGTGCTTTGTTTACCCCCCTGCCATAAAACCCTCACTGAGCGACACCATGGTGTTAGCTAGCTCTCTCAGCGCTGCAGTTGCTGCTTTCTTGCCAATGCTTTGGAAAATATTTACAGCAGCTATGAGTAGAGGAGCTAATTCTCGCACGCTGCGCCACGATCGCAAGCCTCTCAGCCCCATACAGGGCACACATTGTCCTCGCTCTGTCTGTCTGCGGCTCTTTTCTCTCTTCATTTGTCTTTCTCAAAATTCACCCCAAAACAAATGGCTTACTTAAGCACTTTTAAGGGGGAGGGGAAAACATCTTCAGTCTAAATGCTGAGGGTTAATGGAGGCAAAACTGAGTTTTCTTTATCAGATTCTGGTCTGTTTATCAGATAACTTTGTTGAAAATTGTTTCCAATCCTGTCCCTGAAGTGTAAGTTTTGACTTCAGATTTGCCTGCTGGCACGCTGTGACCTACGGAGGCCGATGTCAGCACCACAGCAAACATTAAGTGCATTAAGTGCGATGAGATAAATGAAAACATGCTTGCATCAGTCTAATGATTTTTTTACTGAATTTGCCAGAGCAGCTGATGAATGAACTCACTAACATCACTCATTAACTCGATATTTGGCAACATATACACATTTACACATGGGTATACATGCAATAAATAGTATTGAATAGTGTAATTTCTGTGCCACTAGCATCACCAAACACACCTGAGAGTGAAAGTCAAAGAAAGTCTATTAGCTATATAACTTAAATGCCTAATAATTATTATCAGGAATACAATACAATATAATAAAATGTTATACAGTAAATAAATAAATACATAATAAATAAATAAATAAATAAATACATAGTTACATACATAGTTCAACGTTAAGCCTCCAAAATTAAATTAAGTCACTGTCATTTGTTTTTGTTTTTTTGGTGACCAATTCACATTCACTGAGAGATGGAGTCTCGCATATGATGCTGAAGTGTTATTTTAGTATTATTTATATAATATTATAGTAGTAATTAAAGGGACAAAAATTTAAATAGTCATTTACTCACCCTCAGGTTGTTTTAAACCTGTATGAGTTTCTTTGAAATAAATCCCGGAAAAGATTGCTTTTGAGAATCGATATCGAATCGACGCCATTTTAAAAAACGATTAATCGAAAAATCTATTTTTTTTGCCCAGCCCTACTTTTTAATAAACACCACTTGCAAACCTTGGCCTAAAAAATGTGCAAAATGCAGTTTAAAAATGTAGCACATTTTCTCAGTTCATTCTGCATTGGCATAAAGTTAATTTTGGACTTCAGCTTCAGCTAGAGTTACCAGACATCTTGGATTTTACTGATGCTCGTTGACAGAGAGAGATCTTTTACAGTTGTCTTAAGTTGTCATTTATGTTAAAAAGTGAATCCCCCGGTATTTTAGTGCTGCACTGTCAGAATCGGCCGATAATTCAGTAGATTTGCAGTGGTTATGAGTTTATGAGCATATTTCATACTCTTTATGACTGTGGTTTTATAGACTGAAATAAAGGTCCAGTTCTTCTGTTATTACTCTGTAAATGGGATTGAGATGTTTTAGCAGAGACATTTCTTTCGACTTGTGACTGTCTGAGTCAGATTTGGCCAGTGTCTGCAGAAACCTGCTTTACTGTCCCCTCACGTCCACACACACACACAACACACACACACACACACACACACACACAGACAGCTTCTGGTGCTCCTCCTGTTGGCAGGCGCTGGTACTGAGGTAACAAGCTAACTTTGGTCAATTACACCAGAGTCACAAAGAGCAAATGAGGGAACGGATGGGGATACTGAGAGAAGCAGAGGTCAGGGCCATGGAGAAGTGCATGTTAGACATGGTGCTTTGAGCAGGACACTCGCTTCTTTTCTGGGGGCAAAAAGTAATTTGAAGGAAAGGTAAAATGTCATTTTAATGCTAAATTTTCACAATGTCCAATATTTTCTTGGTGACTTTCTTTGAGTGAAAGTTTTATTTTGTTGTAGTTGTTTAATAATTTAACATTTTAAATGTATTTAACATCAGTGTCTCTTATTGGTGGCGGGGGGAAATCTGCCTTTTAAGCCATTTCAGAGCAAGTGCTGTATAGAAGTTTTTTTTTTTTGTTTTTTTTTAAGGAAATTAATACTTTTGTTCATCAAGGATGCATTAATTTGATCAAAGGTCACAATAAATGCATTTTTTATTCTTACAGAGATTTATATTTCACATAAATGCTGTTCTTTTTAACTTTCTATTCATCAAGGTATCCTAAAAAAAATATCACGGTTTCCACAAAGCACTATGTTTTCAACATTAATAATAATAATAATACTAATAATAATAATAAATGTTTCTTGAGCAACAAATACAAATATTACAATGATTTCTGAAGGATCATGTGACACTGAAGTAATGATGATAATATGAATAAAGTACATTTAAAAAAATATATTAAAATGGAAAACAGTTCTTCACAGCTATAATAATATTTCACAATATTACTGTTTTTACTGTATTTTTGCTCAAATAAATGCAGCCTTGGAGAGCAAAAGAGACTTCTTTTGAATGGTAGTGTATATAGTTAATAATGTCACAATATCTTCAAAATATTTGTAACATTTTTTTTCTCCCTACCGTGATGCAGTCAGCAACCTCAGAGTCTCAAACCAATTCACCACACAGAGATTGGTGTGACATAGGCACAGCATGCACAGTAAATGTGTTTCTGTGTTTGCATCATTGGCACATCTTTCATGTTAAGTAATGATTTTATAGTAAATCCCTTAACATCACATCACTGTTAGGCGTGAGAAAACAACACCTGTATCTGCTGTAGTGAAACTACTCCACATTCTCTGGGGAAAAATTCTTAGATGCATTGTTCCATATTTCAGTCGTATTTCAGTGTCTTGTGTCATATGTGTGCAAAGATCTCAAACAACTTTAAGCTCTCATTTAAGCGGTAGCACTCAATCTCCTCATCACCCACTTAAGCTGAACATCCTCTGCTCTGCATGCCATTTGATGGCCGCACTTAGCCTGACATACGCTGTCCAACACGAACGTATTGATTGTACGTGATATGGATTGCTTTTTGATCGCCCAGAGTCCCTCGGGTGGCTGAATTGACTGTTGTTCCTTTTTCTGAAGTCCTTGTCCTTTCTGCAGCTTTTAAAGACCCAGTGAAGACTGTGGTCTCAAGAACATAATATATTCCTGATTAGCATGAAATTGCTTTGTGGAGGATTAAGAATTGTATTATGCCTCTTCCTTTCTGAAAATAATAAACTTTGTAAGTGAAGGAGTGTTTTAACAGCTGACTTTTGCTAAGTGGCAATGAGCGTGCTTTGTTTACTTGTTCTGACTTCTTTGTAATTACCCTGATGTTAGCAAAACCATGCGTTTCCTTGCACAGATTCCCCAAACCCTTTGCCGCCAGCTTAAACTCTTACATATGACTCAGAGAAACTCATGTTTTTGTGTGTGTGTTTGAGCATTAAGAGCTTCCGCTAGTTCTGCATTTGATCTTTAGAGGCCCAAAGTGAACAAGGCATTCTAGGATACATGAAGGGAGATTATAGTTGACAATTCTGGAAGCTGAGATGTTGCAAGTTTAAACCTGTTTTTGGAATCATTTGTGGTTCAAGGTGATGCAGCTGCTTTACCTAGCATGACCCAGATGCTACACCAGATCAAAACCAGGTCTATAATTGTCGTATTTTTTGTTTTTAGTTGCCATTTTCCAAAGCCTTTGAACAATATGTTTTTTATTTTGTTTCATTTTGTCTTATTTTCCCAAGTCTTCCTGCAAAATACTGTTGTTCTTCATTTATTTTCTCTTATTTTTAGGTTTTAGCAAAATGTTTTTGGCCATGATGCTTTTGTCAGTCAAAGAAGCTCCGCCTTCAGCACAAACCGGTTCACACACTTGAAAATCTGTTCTCCTTCCATCTGTGTGTGTTTGTGTTAGGGTGGGTGGCATGGCTGTTGTGGGTTTGTATTCAAGGTGATGCAGCTGCTTTACCTAGCATGACCCAGATGCTACACCAGATCAAAACCAGGTCCAGCAGCTGGTAATAAATAGCAGTTTGGAGCAGCTAATGAGCATAAATTATCTATTGGACCAGCCAGAAACCAACAACTACTTTACATTTGGTTTCATTTGATGTTTTGTTTTTTGTTTTGTTTTTTTGCTTTTTTAGGAGGCATCCTCCAAAACCTTCTAAAAATGTTTTTGTATTTTGTTTTGTATTCTGTTTGCTTTTTGTTTTTTTGCTATCTATCTATTATATATATATATATATATATATATATATATATAATTGTCGTATTTTTTGTTTTTAGTTGCCATTTTCCAACGCCTTTGATTGTTTTTAGTTGCCATTTTCCAAAGCCTTTGAACAATATGTTTTTTATTTTGTTTCATTTTGTCTTATTTTCCCAAGTCTTCCTGCAAAATACTGTTGTTCTTCATTTATTTTCTCTTATTTTTAGGTTTTAGCAAAATGTTTTTGGCCATGATGCTTTTGTCAGTCAAAGAAGCTCCGCCTTCAGCACAAACCGGTTCACACACTTGAAAATCTGTTCTCCTTCCATCTGTGTGTGTTTGTGTTAGGGTGGGTGGCATGGCTGTTGTGGGTTTGTATACATCTTCCTGTGCCACCCAGGAGAAACAAGAGTTGCATTTCCTCTAAAATCCCTCCGTGTTGATTACACTCTTTGATTTCAGCTTTGTTCCTTTCCAACTGCTGCGGCAGTGGAGAAATCTCTGCGTTTATTTATTAAAGGCTTGCGCAGGCTGTGCGGCGACCTGTCAGATCCATTAGACGATCTCTCATCAAAAGAAAGAAAGGCAGAATGTGAAGGAGAGGTTTTATAAATTAAGGAAAAAAGGGTGTTAAAGGGATGGAGAGGTGGGGGTCTGGGAGTGTTTGGTTGCGGTGTGGTGCTGTAAACGTGTTTAGCAGAGTCACATTAAGACTTCACACAGCGCCGGCAGGAACTCTCCAGTTTCATAAGGCTGATCTCTGCACCAACTCCACAGGGCATTTTCTCCACAAATGTCATCTCACACACACACACACACACACGCGCAGAGTCAGGCAGACTTTAACCCCCTCCGGTGACCAGACGAGGACACAATGTGTGTGTGTTTGAATTACTTGGTTCGTACTTGGTTGATTGACTCTTCTCGCTAAGTCTTGCCTTAACATGACTGATAGAACCTTAGCAATTTTAGCAATAACAGCTACATTTGCTCCAAAGTAAATTTAACATGTCATTTAGTTTATCTTTTGATTGACACTATCCACTGTAGTGTTGATAGTGAATACATGAACGCTTGTAGAAACAGTACATTAATGTCCTATGGAAACATATGTGTGCTATGTGTTATCTTTTGCTTTTAAAGGATTGAGGTGTATGTGTTAGTCAGTGAATGCTACATTATAATCTCCTCTCATTCTGCTGGTGTTGAGTGTATTGATCCGGTAAGACTGTGAGCTCTGAGATCTCTCATGCTTTACCACGTCTAATGTGTGGGGTTTCCTCCTAGTCACACGCCGCTTCCTCTGTCCAGAGCGCTCACACACTCATGCTCATCTGTGTGTGTGTGTGTGTGCGTGTGGTATTCTGCTCACTTTAAACACACGTGATCCGCTCTTTAAATGCTTTGTGGTTTATGAGTACATAATCAAACACTATATCAGCACATGCTGAAATCCACAGTCATCATTCACACAAGCACTACACTTCCCCAAAATGTGCTGGTTTGATTAATTGGATAATAACTTTTTGGTTAATTACATGTTAAAATACAGTTTAATATATTTTAAATGCGTTTTCCCCAAAATCACCTCACAAAATGTGGGGGGAAAAAAGTCAGCAGATCCCATCTGGGCCTATCAAACATATCAGATTGGTCCCACAAAATGACTGATGTCAGTCCCATTTGCTTTGTGGTGAAGTTGAGCAGGCAAATTCTGCTCTGAATTCTGCCCTTATGCTGCCCAAAATGTAAATTTTGTGGGATAGGTAGAAAAAAGAAACTGCAGTGTGGTTGGTGTCTTCAAAGACGAAGCTATTTTATTAGATTAAGTTTACCTGGTTTGGGTTATTCAACCCTTTTGGGGAAACTTTGGAGCCATTTGTACTTGCCTGTGTGGAAAACTAATTTGGCCCTGTCCTTGTAATTACCATCTTTTCTGAGTAGCTGGTTTGCATTAGGAGAGTGGACTTATGGTCTTGAATTCTCTTCAGTCAAATTATATGACATCACATTTGAGGAGCTTGTTCACAAGGCCACTGTGCTAAATTGAACTTTACCTCAGACACAAAAAATAATAAAAAAACATCAAATAAATAATCATTCATGTCCAGGTCAGGAAGTCACAGAACTGTTTGATTTGAGATAGTTCAGGAGGACCACATGCTCTCCAAGCTGATTCAGAGCTCTCCTTCCTGTCTCTGCAGGATGGTTTAATTTTGGTCAGTCCTAATTGCTCATGACTGTATGGTGTTATCCCTTTAAACACATGGTCCTTGTATGCGTTTAAAGGGCAGTTAGAGGCTTCTTTAGGTGTGTGGTCTCCTGCAGGCTGTGACAGATATCAGGCCTGCTCAGACTCACACTGAAAGAGAGCGTTTGGTTAGATTTACCCTGTATTAATATCCTTCATTCAGCCTCTCCTAGGCTGTTAAGAAATTTCATGAACCACAACAAAGAGTTAGATTGATCTAACCCTCTTTTTTATGTGTCTAGGTAAGCTTTTAAATGTAGTTTGGTTTGGGCCCAAGCCCGTCATTTAAATAAAAAGTAAAATCAGTCATTATTTACTCACCTTAATGTCATTCCAAATTTGTATTTATGGACAAATGAATGAATAAATTCCCTACAATGAGTCCAGTAGTGACCACTGCTAACTTGTGCTCAAAACTGGTGTTGTATAACTTTGAGCGAGGTCATTAGTTTGAATGAGATTTGATAGTTTTTCAGTGAATACAAATGAAACATTTCTGTATCTTCAACTTTTATGGAGTCTCTTAACTTGACAGTTTCAATTTACTTGTTATGCATGTAAAATAGCAGCATGAACATTCTTCAGACTTTCTCCTGAAGTCTTATAGGTTTGGAAGGACATGAGGATAACTGATCCTGAAGTTATCAGGGCTATGTCCAAAATTGCCCCCATAGCCTTGTATAGTGCACTATTTGAGGGGCAACCTTTGTGTCCGAAACCATAGAACATTATTAAATGCACTCATTCAATCCTATAATGCTCCCCAAAATCAACAGTGAATGATGGTATATACGATGATTTCGGATACAGCCTGGGAGACATTTATTAGCTGGTTCAGGTGTGTTTAATTGGGTTTGGAACTAAAGTCTGTAGGAAGGTAGCCCTTCAGGAGCAGGATTGGACACCCCTGACCTGTACGATCTTTGATGTACTGATATATGACTAACCATCATCTCAAGCTGCAATCTAGATGCTGTATCTCTCTGACTGTATTTCTTTTCATCTTGTTTTCCTCTCACGTTATCTCTCTTGCAGTTCTGTCTACCTTTTGAGAGGCCTCTGTGATACAGATCTGTTGTGTTAATTCATCAGCAAAAGCCTGGCCAGCTTCTGTCTCTTGTTCGCTAGCAGAAGTAACTGTGGGGCCCCAGTCCAGGGCCATTGCGGCTAGAGGTTTTGTTGTTAAAGCCTCTTTTTATTGGGCCAGCTGTAGCTCCGAAGGTGGCCAGCTCTCTCCTATAACCTGTAATTCAGCCTGGCATTTATTTATTTCTGTAAAAACGAAATGCACTGCTCTCTTATAGATCTATTACATTTTGGCCGTTGTTTTGCACTTGACGCCACTGATTGGTGATGGCAATTTGTCACTCAAGCATGTCGAGCTTGGTTGTGCCATCCATCTGCAGGCTGCCCGCGGCACAGCGCCAGTGCCGAGCTGATCAGCGGTGCTGAGAGGAACTGATAACCGTGTTTCCGTCTTGACACACAGACGTGTTTATTGCCACTCTGTGCAGTCACTGCAAGCATACCTACAGGACAGAATGACTTTCAAGGAATCAGGGAATCGGGGATCTTTAAATTTGAGCAGGTATGAATACCTCGAGAGTTCTTGGGCCTACACTACCCCCTTTCCACTTACCAGTATCCTCTCAAAAGTTTTGAGTACTGTTCCTGACCCGTACTGAAAGATGTTTCTAAAAGAGCATTTCTCCATTGATGAGCTTTCAAAGGAGCCATGTATTCTGCTGCAATGTGGATGCATAACTCTGAGCAAGGAATGCAAGGTTATAAATTGCTTCCCAAGGATCACGCTCCAGATAAGCAACTCTTGGTTCCAGTGCACTCTTTCATTGCAGTGGGAGTGATCTCATTTTGTTATTGTCAGTCGAAGAGGGGTTAAAGTCAGAGTCCAGGAAAGAGAGTAATACTTTTTAAAAGGACTGACCCTAAGGACCCTTGGCTCTGAAGTGGCCAGTGTTGCGCAGACATTCCAATGCACTGAGGTAAAGGGTGTAATAGGGTGCCTCTGTTGGCCTCCTGTGCCGGATAACCTCTCTCCCTCTCTTTGTCGTCCCCTTCATGGCTTTTACTCAGAGCAAACAAAACAAAAGCACTTTCTTATCATGACTGACTCTAGCCATGTTTTGCTCTCCAACCAATCACCTTCAATCAGCTTACGGCAGACCCAGAGAGCATAGATGTATGCTCTGCAGTGCTGACCCAAATCTCGGGCAAATACCGCTGTGTGTGCTTGTTTCCTTTCTTCCTCCAGCATCTGGAGGACATGTGTAGAGCGAGGAAGAAGCGCTTTAATATTTTTGCTCTTGAAGGCCGTCTCTTCTAGCCTTGTTTTCCCCCTCTCTTGCTTTGTCTTTTTCGAGGAATTTGTGTTATAACAAATTTTTGATGTTAAGAGAAAGATCACTGTTGGCACGTGGCCTACATTCTTTGTTGGTGAGATCGAGGACTGTGTGACTATATTTAGCATTGCTCATACGGACAGGCTTCCAGTGCTCTTTTAAAAGAGCCTCTTGCGAGATTATGGATTGATTTGCCTGCCTGCTAATAAATCCACTGTCATTATGTATTCATCTGGGAAGGAAGGCATACAGTATGAACTTCCAACATGCAGATAAAGGAGTTTATCTTTTGTTCGTTCATGCTCCTTTCAGTGTCGGTATGATATATATTCTCTTTATGATCTGATTGACTGAAACCTTGGTAGAAGTACAGGTTTTAGGTGTTATTGGATAATTGCTACACTCTGTATTGTTGATATACTTAATGGTTGCACCACATGCCATTTTTAGAGTCATTAAATTCAAACTTTTGCAGAAAATGTTAAGTTTTTGTATGGGGAAACTAGTGGATGCATGCTTGTTTGATTGTTACCATTAACAGCAAGGTAAAATATTAGTTAAAACTAGTCAGCTTCGCTAGTCAGTCGTTAGAGGTCAACAGACCTTTGCTTCATCCATTGCGGTGTGTGCCTGTGATGCAATATTCAGTTGCTCTCATGGTTGCTAATGCCGCTGAGCAACCTGTCTGGAGGGGATGTTTGCAAAAAATATTACAATAAAAAGGGAAGTTTCTCAGGCTGTACAGGAAATGCATGCTCAATGGTGGTTACAGGCAGATGCTCTGTGTTCAATTTAGCCTCTGTTCACTCTTTAAACTTTTCAAAAAGAAACTTTGCTAGTAATGCCTGTTGTCTTGTTGACTGGTGGAGATCTTGCATCCTCATTGCGTATGCCCTCATGAAACGCTTTAAGTATGCTAGGAGCCCCAAGTCCCACTTGGGCCATCTATGTGATGGGTGTGTGTATGCATGAGTGTGTGTGAATGAGAGACACTTCTCCTCGCTCTGTCACACACCCATGTGCTCCTGGTGCTCATTAACGAGGCTCCTAGCTCCTTCGGGATGGAGCAGAGGGGGTTTTGGGAGGCAGGGTGAGTGTTCGTACGTGCGCCGCGGGTAAGTGGCGTCTCTTAGGTTGTGCCAGCTCTTGGTGTCTCATCACATCTGAATACCGGTGCTGCCAACCAACTCTGCCAGTATATGAATGAGCCTGGCATCGTCACGCTAACTGCCAGAAGCAGCTTTCTGATGCTTGTCTTTGCAACAAATTTTGTTTGACAAGTTTGTGTGTGTATGTGTTTGTGCATGTGCAGATTAGCTTCTTGATGATATGATTCTTATGTGATTCTTAGTGTACTTCCGTTTTAAACCGAAAACACTTCCTTTGATAGCATGTGCGAACAGACACTTCACATGTGCACCAGAATGCTTCATCCTTGTCCAGTTTATACACAATTTCTCTGTAGAAGTTATAACTGATTAAACTAGTGTCAGGTATATTTTAACACACATTGCATTGTTGCTTCATTGTGACAGCCCAGTGTGCAATGGAGTGACCTTCAAATCCTGTTGAATCAGATATGTTGTTCAGTTAGCTAGCTATAAACATGTTGACAGTTTAATTAAATTTAATTTGGATTACTTGCTCAGCAAGATTCTCTTCGAACTGTTGTTCTGACAAGACAGAAGATGACTAGTTGATTAAAACAAGTAGAACACATTGTATGCTGATGCAAAGTGGCCACTGCGGTTATGCTAACAATGCGTACACATACTTGTTTTATATTTACTGACAGACATACTTGTTTTGACGTTTTGGCTTGTGTAACTAGACACGGTTCACATATCCCTTGTATCCGGTCATGATTTTAATTTTAATTGTGAATCCAAACTAAATAATGTAAATATTAATTGATCTCATTGTTTTTAGCATTCCTAAATGCCAAACTGTCCCTTTTACACTTTTAAAGTGTAAAATTAGCGTTAAATATGAAGCCGCATGCTTTGATTACCTCAGGGAAGAGTTTGTTCCGAGATCAGCATGTTTATAAGTTGACTCTCAGCGGGGAAAAAAGTGAATAGGTTGTTTGCAATGTGTTCAGCTATCACAACTGTGCAATTAGCTGCCACACTGACTCCTGGAAGCCTTGGCAATTCGCACATCCATGGACGCTACAAAACACAAGCTAACACTGAATATATGTACTTGCGCAGAACCTCTGTGACTTGGCATTCGCTTTAACATTGGGGGCAGTAATATGATTGTTCCATTCTTCTGATCGTTGTTTTCATTGCAGACTAGTGAGCCGTGCTGTGCTCCTACAGCTCTTTTAACGCCAGTATCCAGCTCAGCATTTTTTTTTTTCCGAGCTGGAATGCTATATGTAGCGCAAGAAGGAAATAGCTGTGGCGTCTTGCCAGGTTTTAAGGGAAGGAGGGACGGAGAGGAGGGTGGAAAGGAAAAAAGAAAACAAACTTTAAGGCAAAGTGTTCGTGGTCGGCTCCTAGAGTTGAGAGAGGAGTTTTTTTTCTGACTGGAGAGGTGTGTGCGCGCTGTGAGGAGTAATACTCTATTCAGAGAGCAGCACTGGCTCGGTGCCAGACCGCGAGGTGATAGCGAGTGCGGGGTAATTGCTGCCTACCCGGCAGCCTGCTGGATTGTGCTCCTGGGATCCAGTGACAGCATCACGCCTCTGAGCGCTTCTGCCCACCTCGCCGTCTGTGCGGAGCGCTCTACGGGCACTCGCACGCTGATATTATTGCCGTCTCTTGGCATAGGACCCTAGCGTGGCACATTAGAGCAATAATATGTAGTTAATTCTTAAAATTGACACTTTGTATCGCTTGCTAATTCTGGTGTCTGTGAGAACAGCACTGTGGTTGAGCTGTGGCTTTGCATGCAGGCTATTTTGAGCCACGCTCTGTCTGTGTGTGCGTGCATGTCTGCAGGTGTGTGTGTGTGTCTCTAACGAGGTGCTCTGGTGGTTTCACACACCACACGCCCAATCAGCCGCTGTCAGGCTTCTGCAGCGCATCAGTGCGTAGAGCAGTCTCAAGGTGTGTGTGTTTGTTGACATGTCTGCTGGGAGATCTGATGTTCACCTGTCAGTGTCAGCCCCCGCACAGGAACTCGCACACGCACACACTCCCATGCCTTTTGTTTCCCTAAGCCCCGCCTTCTGCTTAACCCCACAGGAAACAATGCCACAGTGCAAACCTTACACTTCTAATTGGGCCTTTCCTCCAGATTTGTCCAGTTTGGGGTCTCAAATCCATTAAATTGACAAAAGTCATGTGTAGCGCAGTAACTATTACTAACTGTTAGTGGTGCTTGCGGAAGCTTTTTCTGTTTTAGTAACTTAGTGTTACAGGGGTCATATGATGTGATTTCAAGTTGTCCTTTCTCTTTAGAGTGTTACAAGCTGTTCGTGAATAGATAAGATCCCTAAAGTTGCAAAGACTAAAGTCTCAAACCCTTGAACCTTGCAGTTCGAGTTGATATGTGTGATCAGGTGATCATTTATCACATAGACAAATACTGAAAAAGGGACTCAAGCCATATAAAGGGTCCAGAACTCAAAAAAACTAAATTTTTTTCATCCATTTGGATTATACAATTTTAACATATAATACTAAATTGAATGTGGTGCATACATCGTAAATAAATGAAACATGGCATAGTTTTAGTATTTGCAACTATTTATTTAAATAATCACTCAAATTACAATACAATACAATACTTATTTATAAAACACATTAAAAAGAAAAGGTTGACCAAAATGCTGTACAAAATAAAACTACAAGAAATACAAAACACACAACAATAACACTGAGTGGTCAAAGAGAATAAGTATGTTTTTAAAGACAAATAGCTTAGAATAAATACAAATCTATTAATTGTAAAAACAATTACATTTTTCAGTTAAAAAAAATCATAATTAAAAAATTGAACATTGTTAAAATACAACTAGCTGTAGAACAAGCAATATTAGTTAGTTAAAATGTATGAAATTTAAACCAATTGGATATATTTATGATAAATATTAACTTTTTATTTATTGTGC
The DNA here is from genome assembly GCF_001515625.1 of Sinocyclocheilus rhinocerous. Taxonomy (NCBI): domain Eukaryota; kingdom Metazoa; phylum Chordata; class Actinopteri; order Cypriniformes; family Cyprinidae; genus Sinocyclocheilus; species Sinocyclocheilus rhinocerous. Next base: position 471,136 of record NW_015641422.1, read on the forward strand.
ATTTAAAAATCATTCAGTTTATTAGTACTGTTACAGAAATCTGTCCATTTCTTACCTGTTTGGTTTATGTTTGTCTGACAAATATGCGTCACTTTAAGTTTATTCGTTTGTTAAAACTGTGTGATTAAAATGGTTGGAAAGTTTCTTAAACTTAGGCCTATATATCAACTAACTAAACACTATAGCAAGCATGTAGCGATGTGCCTTTGGTCCTTCTCAAAGGCTTAGAATCATCATGAAAACAACCTGCAACATCCTAGCATTGTGAAGGTAACTTTTGCACAGGCAAACGCCACTTATTTGCAGAACATTTAAAAGTGGCACCAGTTTCTTTTGGAGGTCTAGTTTTCTCATGCATTAAAGCATCACACATGGAGACCTCTCTCCAGTATGTAGTTTAGTAACAGTTAACCAAGAACCGATTGTGTTATTTTTATCATATAGCATTGTCTGCACCGTGACTCCTTCATTCATATGTAGAAGGTTTCATTACTATTTTTGTTTTTGTACTGTAGCTGTCTGACACGCTTCTCCTTCAGTACAGTGACTGTGAGTAACACAACTCCCCCACCTCCACGGCACGGGAATGTCTGTAGTTCCCCTCTCGAGATGAGCGCTCTGAGAGAGAGAGAGAGGAAGCCGTTGTTGTCTATGTGGGAAATAACATTTGGGTGTTATTTGGCTCTTTGAATGTCACCGTATGTGGTTATTTGCTACCATTAGTGTCTTTCACCTCATGTATCAGTAATTCTACTGATAATACTTATGTACTCGCTGTATTTAAACATGTTTATTCTTATCTTCTCATTTTGATTTAATATTTATATTTAAATTAAAATTTAGTTTTTGGCTACTACACTACTGCTATTTATTAAATATGGTATATTAAATAATACTTCCATTTGGTGAAGGTCTACAAGCAAACCTGTTAGTGAATGAAAATAGCAAAACTCCTACTGCACACTTTTGTTATTTATAGCACGCCTGTGGGAATCTGGCCTGTGTGAGACCTGCGTGGACAATTATTCTATAGATAGATTCAGAATTGTTATCAAGGATTGTTGTCTGGAAAGGAAACTGTCTTTTTTGGAAAGGAAGTACTTGTCTTTGTTCCATTCTTAAAATCTCTCTAAAAGATGATGCCGTTTTAGAAATAGTCCAAGATCAAACACATCACTGATCCTAAAGAAGAGGGAAAATGAAGTCATCATGAACCATCACAATAACACCATTTAATATTTGGCAGGGAAGTGTGTTTGTGTGTTTGTGCGCATTTAAGTGTGATTTTTGTGGAAAGTGCTGTAGATTGATTTTATTTGTTTACTCAAGCAGCTGCATTGATGTTTGTCAGTGTCTTGAGTGCTGATGAGGTGTCTGCTATAGTGCTGATCTTCTCTGTCTTTACAGGATGATAATGATGGTATGCCCTGGTCGGAGGAGCGGGTGGTGCGGAAGGTGCTCTATCTCTCGCTGAAGGAGTTCAAGAGCGCTCGGAAGCGCCAGCTCTGTGACAACCTCAGCAATGGAGGAAAAGGGCCTAATGGTAAGACACGCTTTCAAAGTTTTTCCATCTTTTCTTCACTAATCATCTAATCACTGCGGTAATAGCTTGTTAAACTGTACACAGGCTTGTTTTTGTTTAGTTTTTCACCTGCTGGACAAGTCTGTTACCAGCACTTTTATATAGGGTGACCATACATCCTCTTTTTCCTGGACGTGTCCTGGCCAGGATTTCTAAATTGCCAAAAATGTACAGGTTTGGCTTTGTTTTCCTATTGTTTTCATACTGGATAAAAGGTAATGACTGATAAGTAGTTTGACCAATAGCGTGCAGGCATCGCACATAATCGACCAATCGTGGCATGCCTTATAAGGTGGGATGTACAGAGAACAGTCAAAGCAATACAGATACATGTACATATAATGTATGAAGACTATAGACAGCAAAACAAAGCCAAACCTGTACATTTTAGGCTGAACAATTTAGAAATCCCAGCCAGGACTTGTCTGGGAAAAACAGAATGTATGGTCACCCATTTGATATTAAAATCTGTTATTAATGTTTTCTATCATATGAATGAAGCCATCTTTGATTGATTTAGCACTTTCTCTTTGAGTACAGTGCAAAGATAGTTTGGTTTGATCTACTTTTGTTTGGTCAAAGGAAGCTCCTAAGGAGGCTTCCAGTGAGTTTATGTATAAAAGTACCATATGATCCAGGTTACTTCAGAGCTTTGGAAGTTTAGAAATCCCAGCCAGGACTTGTCTGGGAAAAACAGGATGTATGGTCACCCATTTGATATTAAAATCTGTTCATATGAATGAAGCCAGCTTTGATTGATTTAGCACTTTCTCTTTGAGTACAGTGCAAAGATAGTTTGGTTTGATCTACTTTTGTTTGGTCAAAGGAAGCTCCTAAGGAGGCTTCCAGTGAGTTTATGTATAAAAGTACCATATGATCCAGGTTACTTCAGAGCTTTGGAAGTCGTCTGATAGCTGCGTGTCTGACGCTGCAGCTCGGCACTCTGGGACTTCACTTCACACGGGCCTCAGAAAGCCAGAGCTTTCACTAAAAAGAGCTCTGAGACTCTACAGGGAACAAAGAACAGGCCTCATATGTACGAGTCTGCACAGCCAAGCAGAGACGAGGGGGAAAGCCTTCTCTTGATGTGGGCTTACCCTTTTTATCACTCAATTGGGAAAAATAATGAAAAATAAAAGAAATAAAACAGAAGTGAGACTCTATTCCCTTTCACCAGTTGATAGCTTATGTCAAGAGTGACAGGAGTTTCTCTTTATTTTGAGTAGATAGAATAATTTAATTGATGTGAACAAAACAACTGTGAGAAATAGTCCACTTACTACGCTATAAGGAATTTTAAAAAAAATTACTTTCTCGCTAAGTGTCCTGTTTCACAAACATTTGAGATAACAGGTGAAATTGTTGCAGATGCTGTCTGTTGTCACTTTTAAGTTCCTAGCTCACATCTTATTTTAACAACAGAGTTTGTTGTCTAATGTAAATATTTTTGAAAGACTTTTCGATATTTTTCAAACATGGTTGTCAGTGTTTCGTCTGCTAAACGATTGATGTCCTCGAACAGCATATTAACGGGCCTGTAGTCTCTCGTAACCTTATTTTGTTTGCAAACAAATATCTCAACTACTCTGAACAAAGTTTATTATTCAGAGTAGCTGCCATGTGGTCGGTTGGTGACAGGTTATCTCGTCCCAGTGACTCTAAAAACAGCAGGAGTTCAAACCCAAACCCCTCGCTCCGCATGTAAACATGCAGAGAGACTCGAGCCGAAGGGGTTTCTGTTGAGACTACGGCAGGAGGCTAGATACACACTCTTTGAATAAACACTTAAACTGATAATAAGCTCTTATCACAACAGCCCTTACTCTTGTTTTCTTGTTGTTGTATGTTTTATTTTGCGTTGCTACCTCAGGGTAACGCTAATCCCTTTGAACGCAGGGTGTTTAACGAAGGCTGATGCTGCATGAAGACTTTGTTCACAGATGCAAATGCTCAACAGATGCAAACGTAGCGTGTTTTGACACGAAAAGATCAGCATCAGATTTAGGTTCCATCCGTACATTAGTAATCGTGGATGATTTTTACTGCTCACAAGAATTCAGTAAACAAAAAAATGGGACAGGGTATGGAGCGAGAGCTGCATTTGCTTTCTTAAAAAAAAATAATAATAAAAATACTTGTTGATCTATATACTAATGCATCAGATGCACTTTTTTGTTGTATCATCTTGCTTTTCAGTGTGTCAGCATTTTTTTTTTCCTCCCTTGCTAAACCACTCTCCCAGATCATGACTTGTTGACAACCGTCTGGGGACAGTGTTGTTCTTTCTCAAATAACTAATTCTTTAGTTCTTTGTTTCACTGTTTTTATGTATTTATTTATTTGTGTGTTTGTTTAATTTGGTTTGTTTTTTGTTTCGTTTTTGTCCATTTTTTTTTTTTCATAATCTCAGACCATCTGAAATGAAGGTCAATATAGTCAATGCACAGATCCATGAGTAATGGAGAGTCTTCAGATGTCTGAAGGAACCAAGCTCCACTGTAGATCACTACTTGGCTGCTCTGCTCCTGAAGCCCATCGTTTCCCAGCTCAGCTGGCAGAGCAGACAAAAGGGGGACCATCAGGGGACATGTTTTAGCTTTTGTGTTCCAAACAATGTGGCACTGGCGTCCATTTTGAGGCAGCGTTAAGAGGACAAAAACAGCCTATTTTTGCCAAAAATCAACTGCAACTGCATCTGCCACCACAGGCCAGACATGCTCTTACTATAGGGGACATATGCAACACTTTTGTAAATTTGTTTTTGCACCAGAGCCCACTTGCAATATTTGTCAAGTAGTTGTAATTTGCATGACCAATTTCATAACAGACTACTTACATAAAATGCATATAATTATCAATTGTTGCCCTATATCTCCCAATAATATGTTTTAGTAAGATGATATTTGAATGCTTAGTTTTATGATAAAAGCTGTGTAGTTTTTGTGCCATCTGTATCAGTCATTTTCAAAACCGATATGCCGATAAAATAATTTAAAAGCATTTAAAGAATATATTTTTCAGAGCTCTTGTTATTCTTTTTTTTCACATTAATTTTCATTTTTACACCAGACACACACACATATATATATAGGTTCAAAATATCGGTTATCGGTCTACTTGATCTGTAGTAATCGGCATCGGCCCTGAAAAACACATATCGGTCAACCCCTAATCTTTTTGAAGTGTTTTTTTTTTTTGAAGTCCTCAGTCCGGTTTAAGGACCAGGCCAAGGTCAACGGGCAGCACAATGGCTCCTAACCATGGCATAAAGTTGCAGGTTTCCAGTTACAAGCAATTTATGTGTTCATTTGGAGTGTTATAACTCTAGATTTCTATATTCTAGAGTCTAGATTTTGTTACAATTATGCTTATGAGCATCTGATATGTGACGGGACACTCCTATACCGCATTTCTCCATTGATTCATATTCGAAATTAACTAATGGGTTGCACATCGTAACAGCACACTGCTCATGCGACATCCCGCTCTCTGTGGAAACCAGGAGGTGAACGCAGCGAGGCGACGGGCTTAGTTAAACACGCATAAATATGATTAGAGGCCCAGAAGGACAGACGGTTGATAAACCGTCACACGCTCTCCAGGCCTGTAGAGAGAGAGAGGGAGACGGGACGTTTGGCTCCACTAGACTCCGACTGTCTTTCACACAGCCACTCAAGTGAGACCAACATATGTAAAACACGGCACGGGAAGCGAGCAGCCTGCGTTAAGCTGTTTACATCTGAGCCCTCTCCACCCACGTCGGCTTGTCTTGGCCGGCTCTCTCGGGTTTTGGCTTCCCGTGTCCTGATGAAGGCAGCGGCTCGCGAGCTTGTTTGCTCTTGCACTTGAGGAGTCATTTTGAATATAGGACATGTTGTTTTGCTGCTTTTCTATTTGGACTTAAACTGTCCCAGTTTTCTCAAAGACAATGTTTTGTCCCATGAGAGAATAGACCTCTTAGGACTTCGCATGGATGCTTTGAAGTCTGCCATATTGGTCTGTATATGAGAGAGAAGCATTTTTATAGCTTTTCATGTATGTGTTGGAAAGCAGCTTTATTGTAGTTTCTTTCTTCTCCAGCTGTTTTTCTGGCCGGTTGGAGGTTTGAGGTCCAGCTATGGGAATGTTTGATGATTCTGGATATTCGCTTAACGAATGTTACTAAACACAGAAATTAAATCAGCTGAGCCAAAAAAAAACAAGGAGATTTAACTCTATAATCCCAGATGCTTTATCGTTAACATCCAGAGCTCTTCACACATTGTATTACATCTTTTCTTGTCATAAATGCTGTTCCCACTCATCTTACTTTTAATGCTAAATATTTATTTATTTTCCTTTTTTTTTTTTTTTTTTTTTTTTTTTTTTTTTTGCTCACTTATTTGTGATAATCATGCCCTTTAAATGTCCATTATCCAACAATGTAAATTTCAGACATAATAGGGAAGCTTATATATTATTAAACAGTGTTTCTTTGCCAGACGGAGATAGGAGGAGACCTAGTTTTCAGTTATAAATGTAATTTAATGTATTATATAAAAAGAATAGTACTATGTTATTTAAAAAGTAACTGTGATATTGTGTAAAAAAAATTACATTATCTATCAATAAAAGGGAAAATCACCAAAACAACAACAACATGAAAGTGATTTTATAATAGTATATAATAATGGCAATAACATTAATATATTATTTATTATATAGAGACTGCAGATAATTTAATAACTTTCTCCTTCATTGTTTATGTAATGATGCACCACTTCATATTTACAAGCTCGAATCAGCACAAACACTGGTGATGGCACAATTTCATAGTCTTACATTTGACTTTCAACCATAAACTTCTGGTTACATTAAAAGGAAAATCCAAAAATTCCTTGATTAATTCATGCTGAGTGTTAAGTTTAAGTCGTCATTTTTCAGCTTACATCTTTCGGTTGGACTCTGAAGTAAACAATCTCTCGTTTTCCATTTGCTTGTACTCCATTTCAGTTCTGCATTGCATTATTAAAGCAAGACCACACTGTAGTGATGATATTTCATCTTAAATTTGATTACTTGACATGCTGCATCTGGAGGTTGTTACTGTTTCTCATGTTTTTGCTGTTTCTATCTTTCTCTACAGCTTCCTTGTCAAACAGGCAGCTGAATGGATGTGGGTCTAAGGGAGGACGTAAAGAGGACGGGTCTTGCTCTCAGAGCACAGATGGAAGCAGCGAGTACTCAGAGGACTGCCCGGCCAAAAAGAGGTGAGTGACCCGCTCTCGCTCTCTCAGAGGTCAATGTTAAAGAGTCAGTTGGATCCCTGGCGGGTAACTCGAGCTGAGACTGCACTTTTAAAGACGGCTGAAAAAGAGAGTATGAAAATAGATGCCATTATAGTGCGGTATTCTCAGACAGAGATGTTTCACTTACTGTCAGCCTTCATGTTTTTAATTTCCTCATTTGTTTCTATTTCCAGCTTTATTTAGCAGAAAATGACAGTCAGGAAAAAAAAAAGCAGCTTCATTAAAAGGAGTCGGAGGACCTTATAACAAGTGGTAATTCTTTGAAATGAATTGCTGTCATGGTCGTTTTTAATTAGTCACTTGAAGACACGCTTAAACATTTTTAATTATTAATTAAAAGCAGCAGAGTTAATATGTCCAAGTACAGTCAGTAATTAACAATTCGGCGTGTAATTTCTCAGGATGTTGTAATCTGTGATTTGGAAAAGCTCTGAAGAGAGAGAGGATACAAGCTGCATTTTTATTTGAGCTCTGCCTTTGAGGCAGATGCTGCCCAGAAAATGGTGAGAAAAACAAGTGACGGGTCTTTTTCAGTAGAAAAATCATAAACTGCTAATTTCCTCGGCCACACTGAGCTTGTAATACACTTTTGGTGCTCTCTGTTGATTCATATTTTTCATCAAATGTCCTGGTTTGGATTCCGGTAAAGCCGCTTGTCTTGTAATTTGTGTGGTATTTATTGGAATTGTAGGACTCAAAGGGATAGTTCAGCCAAAATGAAATTTCTGTCATCACTAGATCATCATTTGAAATCCATATGGTTTTATTTCTTCTGTGGAACATGAAAGGAGAAATTGAGGATAATATACTGGTCGTTTCTTTCCCTGAATTTACAGTAAATGAGGATTAAAGCTTTCAAAAGTTTCAAAAACGACACAAAAGCATCATAAAAGTAGCCCATATGACTCTTACACTATATTCCAAGTCTTCTAAAGCCATTTGATTGCTTGGTAGGATAAACAGGCCAAAATGTAAGTCATTATTCTTTGAAAGTCTTGATATCCACCATAGTTCTCAATAGAGTTGGGGGACTCGAACTCGGACCACAATTATGAATAAATTTAGTCTCAGACGAACTTGGGTGGACTTGTACTTGAACTTGGCAAAGAGACTGACATTTTGGACTTTTTTTTATATACAGTCGAATCCGTTCGGAAATAAGTGACAACATAAAATTAAGATGACAAGGCATCTTGATGATAAACGTCTCCTACTCTAACTCAATTGGTTAAGAACTTGAACTCGAGAGAAGTAGCCATGTCCAGTTTGTGTATTTATTAAAGTCTTTTGAGAACATTATGCATTCATTTGGCCAGATTCTGGCACAATATCAGCTCTATAGTTCGCAGAAAAATCCAGTCCCAGAATGCATTGCAGAGAGTGCAGTGAAATAAAATCACCCAGTATGGCTGATGTAGAAATTTCGACAGTAAATATATTTCATTCAATGCTGAAAAGTATTGATAAAAAATATTAAAAATGATGTATTTTACCCACATGGCAGCTGTCTAAGTGTTTACCTCATTCTAATTCTTTTCTTTTATGTTGCACTTGGCATTATAATTCGGAGCTCTTTGCCGTGTTACTCATTTTTAAGTCGCCCATCTCCTTTCAAACAGGATTTGACTTTGATCTGAGTGTATGGCCACATTCAATGCTCAATCACACATTCACATAGATGGGTGGCATTAGCATTATGGAAGACCTATTCATCAAGCCACTGTTTAATGGCACAACTTTCATGGCGTGCCATAAACCCCCTTACAAACAGTTGCGTAGGCCCACTGAAGAGGCTTTTCTTCCTCTGGAGAGTCTGAATTAATTTCACCACTGGCTTCGAGGGAACAAAACAGCTCTGAGTGCAGACGCCGCTTCAAAGACGACGCTGCCCAGCGCCCACTGAACGCCACACAACGCACAGCTTCCACACCGCAGCGGCCAGACCCCAGCAGATGTCCGTTTCAACCCCCTCCTGAAAGAAACATTCACAGAGACCTTCTGTCTGGGGTTCTGTCTCTCAAGCCGCAAGCACCTATGGGAGATGGAGAGAGACGGAGTGTGTGCGGGCAGAAAGCACCTGCCGCTGGTTTACCTGTCACTTAATACCCTGTTATAATGTTTAATCAGAGCGCTGTCCTGGAGACATCGTCATTAAAACAGCTTTATATGGAGCGAGTGGGAGGCTAAAAAGAGGCGAGACGGGCAGTGCAGAGTGTTAAGCAAGCACAAAGAAGTAGAGAGCAGCAGATGCAGTGTAAACGGTAAAGCATTGAGGGCTTTGCTCTGCCTGCACGCAGGAGCGGCCTCTTAAAGGAATAGTTTACTCAAAAATAAAGGTTCTGTTATGTACTCACCCTCATGTTTTTCTGAACCTGTGTGAAACTTTCATGGCGTGCCATAAACCCCCTTACAAACAGTTGCGTAGGCCCACTGAAGAGGCTTTTCTTCCTCTGGAGAGTCTGAATTAATCTCACCACTGGCTTCGAGGGAACAAAACAGCTCTGAGCGCAGACGCCGCTTCAAAGACGACACTGCCCAGCGCCCACTGAACGCCACACAACGCACCGCTTCCACACCGCAGTGGCCAGACCCCAGCAGATGTCCGTTTCAACCCCCTCCTGAAAGAAACATTCACAGAGACCTTCTGTCTGGGGTTCTGTCTCTCAAGCCGCAAGCACCTATGGGAGATGGAGAGAGACGGAGTGTGTGCGGGCAGAAAGCACCTGCCGCTGGTTTACCTGTCACTTAATACCCTGTTATAATGTTTAATCAGAGCGCTGTCCTGGAGACATCGTCATTAAAACAGCTTTATATGGAGCGAGTGGGAGGCTAAAAAGAGGCGAGACGGGCAGTGCAGAGTGTTAAGCAAGCACAAAGAAGTAGAGAGCAGCAGATGCAGTGTAAACGGTAAAGCATTGAGGGCTTTGCTCTGCCTGCACGCAGGAGCGGCCTCTTAAAGGAATAGTTTACTCAAAAATAAAGGTTCTGTTATGTACTCACCCTCATGTTTTTCTGAACCTGTGTGACTTATTTCTTTTAAGGAACATTAGGATCATTTTGTGGGATTTTTAAAAAATGTAATTAGAAGGAATGTCAACTTTGAAGCTTCAAAAAGGACACAAAAACATCGAGGTTGGTCCATATAATTCAAAATCTTCCTAAGTCATATGACAGATTTCTGTGAGGAACATAAAGAAGTTAAAGTTGTTGTTCACTTATATGCCGCTCTTCCTGTGAGACGTTAATCGAGGAACTGTTTATCAGGCCATTGAATCAGTGAGTTGAATTCATGATTTCATGATTCATGAATGAATCATTCTAACTCAAAATACTGATTTGTTCACAAACATCATTACTTCACTTGTGAACTGAGAAGAGCTAAGGCAGATTTTAATTGAATAATTGTTTCTTATACAAAGTTATTGTATGACTTCAGTATACATGGAATAAATATTTATTATAATAATGATGTAGTACCAGCGTTATATAAACCACTTTTATGACTGATGGTTTTGTGGAGCTTAAGACCTTCTGTCTGGGGTTCTGTCTCTCAAGCCGCAAGCACCTATGGGAGATGGAGAGAGACGGAGTGTGTGCGGGCAGAAAGCACCTGCCGCTGGTTTACCTGTCACTTAATACCCTGTTATAATGTTTAATCAGAGCGCTGTCCTGGAGACATCGTCATTAAAACAGCTTTATATGGAGCGAGTGGGAGGCTAAAAAGAGGCGAGACGGGCAGTGCAGAGTGTTAAGCAAGCACAAAGAAGTAGAGAGCAGCAGATGCAGTGTAAACGGTAAAGCATTGAGGGCTTTGCTCTGCCTGCACGCAGGAGCGGCCTCTTAAAGGAATAGTTTACTCAGAAATAAAGGTTCTGTTATGTACTCACCCTCATGTTTTTCTGAACCTGTGTGACTTATTTCTTTTAAGGAACATTAGGATCATTTTGTGGGATTTTTAAAAAATGTAATTAGAAGGAATGTCAACTTTGAAGCTTCAAAAAGGACACAAAAACATCGAGGTTGGTCCATATAATTCAAAATCTTCCTAAGTCATATGACAGATTTCTGTGAGGAACATAAAGAAGTTAAAGTTGTTGTTCACTTATATGCCGCTCTTCCTGTGAGACGTTAATCGAGGAACTGTTTATCAGACCATTGAATCAGTGAGTTGAATTCAAAAAACATATCATTTTGATTCATGAATGAATCATTCTAACTCAAAATACTGATTTGTTCACAAACATCATTACTTCACTTGTGAACTGAGAAGAGCTAAGGCAGATTTTAATTGAATAATTGTTTCTTATACAAAGTTATTGTATGACTTCAGTATACATGGAATATACTTTTATTATAATAATGATGTAGTACCAGCGTTATATAAACCACTTTTATGACTGATGGTTTTGTGGAGCTTAAATTTTTTTAGTACAATTGTATTTTAATTTAATTCAATTGAAATGAATTTAATTTAATAATTTAAATTGTGTTTTGTTTTGTTTTGTTTTGTTTTGTGTTTTGTTGTTTTGTTTTGTTTTGTTTTGTTCCTTAAATGCTTCAGTCCCTTCTTTTGAGTTCCACAGAGGAAGGTCTTATGTCATATGTTTTTTTTTTTTAACATCATGAGGGTGAGTAAATGACAGAATATACTTTTTGGGTGAACTTTTCCTTTAATGAATCACTCCATACCCGACATTTGGCGCTGTGTTGGACTCTTGCATGTGTTGGAAGTTTGTGTGCTTGCGTGTGTGTGCATGCTGGGCAACTTATTAGGCATCTGCTGCCCACATAAGACGACAACAAGGAGTCTGATTGAGGCAGTGCCAATGTCTCTCACACCTGGCCTACAATAAACCCAAAATGAAAGCGAGGGAGAGAGAGAACGAAGGGGAGGAGAGACAGACAGAGGCACAGGTGCAGGGGCTGGCCAGGTTGCAGGGGGAGGGATGTTGAAAGCCGTTTGGGAGACGACTGCTGTTTGCATTCCCAGGATTGAGAAATAGAAAGGCCTCCAAGTTCTGCCAAGTGTCAAAGTGGCAACTTCCCATCCCTCAATTAAAATCGCAGTCGCCTAGACGTGCTGAATACACACAAAACCTCGCTTAGAGGAGACAAGGGGCCACCAAACGTGGCAGGCGCTGAAGAGGCTCGTCTTTTTTAGTGTGTATTTGTGTTTACTTGTTTGAGAACCCTTCTTAAAGAGAGGATCGTTCTAATTGTTTGTCTAGTGGCTGCGCAGATGCTGCCAAATTACTCTTTTGTGTCAGGCCAGTGCCGCCTTTACACCATTTCTTTAGTTTTGGTGTGTTGAGAATAAATTCTAGTGTGTTTCTTAAGGCCTTTTCACACTAATCGTGTCAATGCTCACCAGTGCAACTCTATAGAAATTAAACTACAGCCGTACCCATGGCAGCACATTGCACCCAGGTCAAGTGTCATAACACAACACTCAAGGTTCAAACAGTTTTGATGTCAAGTGCGTATATTATTGAAGCCCATTTCCAACACTGAATTTAATTAATTAATTAATTGATTTTAGAAAGTATTTGCGACTTATATATAATTGTGAGATATAAACACTCAAATGCAATAAGAAAAGTCAGAATTTACCCTGTGGCAGAAAAAACAAAGTGAGTTGTAAATTCTGAGAAAGATTGTGAGATTTAAACTCGAAATTGTGAGATGTAAACTCTGAAAAAAGGCAGAGTTTCAACTTTATATCTCACATTTCAGACCTTTTTCCTCTGAATTATGAGAATTGCGAGAAACAAAGTAAGAATTGTGAGATTAAAAAGTTGCAATTACCTTTTTTAGCATATATAAGGTCAGTATGTCTTTATTTTTTTAGAAATTAATGCTTATATTGAGAAGACTGGAGTAATAATGCTACAAATTCAGCTTTACATCTCAGGAATAAACTTCATTGTGATAAAATATTTCACAATATTACTATTTTTACAATATTTTTGTTTGAATAATTGCAGCCTTGGTGAGCTAAGTGACCAAAAACGTTTGAATGGTAGTGTAAATTAAATAAGGTATAATAATATATTTTCACACTGATGGGTCAAGTTGAGAGCATTGTATTATGGGATGCAGTGTTTTTGGGTTGTATACTGTATTTTGGTGATTTCTAGTGAGGATACTATGCAGAGTATACACATTGCATGCTACTTTGTCTCTTTCTTTTTTTTCCTCCCATCCTCTTTAAAATGCACCCTATTCATGCAGATATGGCCGATCATGCCTTCAGTACATATGCACTCTAGCCATATTGATTTTCCTCTAAACCCGCTGGTTGCTCTACATACTTCACAATGCACTCTAATGGTACGACAGATCAATACCTGCGACAAGCGAGGCGATTAAACATGATTGGAGTGTGACTCATGTTTTCAGAGGCGTATGCAGAGATGAATTGAGAGGTATAGCGTGAGAAGACGACTCTCAGGTAGGCCGTTTGGCTCCAAACTCCAGCTGATTCACAGGGCAGGAATGTCCTCTGTTTGAGGACTCGGGCACTATTTGCACAGCAGACAATCGTGGCTGCCGATTGGCTGAGGCTGGATAAGTAGGAGCAGTGGGCCATAATCTCAGCTGTTGTGCCCAATTGTGTTAGGGCTTGTCATTTTAATGTTACTGATGGTTTAAGTGAGATGAATTCACCTTGGCATGCATGCTTTTCTATATATGCTTTTGCGGTCGCTCAGATTCCTGTCTTTTGACTGGCTCTAAAACCGTTTTGCCTGTTGAGAGAAGCAGTGTTGAATGGCAGCCATGCTCCATTAGCTATGTTTTGGGTGTATTTTGGCAATACCTCTGAGTTATGAACACTGCTCTTAAAGGGATAGTTTATCCAAAAATTTAAATCTAGTAATTTGCTCACCCTCGTGTTATTACAAACACAAATTATTTTTTTCCCCCCCTCTGGAACGCAAAAAGATATTTAAAAAGAAATTTAACAATGTCTGTGTTGCTCTTATCCAGTCTTCAGTGTCACATGACCCTTCAGAAATCATTCTAATATGCTGATTTGCTGCTCAAGGAACATATCTGATTATTATCAATATTAAAAACCATTTCTGATACTTTTTCTTCAGGATTCTTTGAATAGAGTTTTGAAGTTCAACAGAACAGTATTTATTTGGAATAGAAATCTTTGTGACATTATAAATGCCTATACTGTCACTTTTGATTCATTTAATGCGTCCTTGCTGAATAAAAGTGTTAATTTCTTCCTGACATGTTTAATGGTTGTGTAGGTTATGTGAGTGTGTGTGTTCCTGCAGCATTATCTCAGAGGTAGTAGTAGTGTGTTTGTGTGTGTGTATCCTTGGTATCGTACAAAACTTATTCATCAGGATAATCCAGAATTCCACAAAATCCATTTGTGATTCCTCACAGTGGTCTGGCAGCAGGTTAGAGATGACAGTCTCACTCTTCACGGACCATATGATGCATATTGACAACAAACACAGCAAGGGCTTTTTGAAACCGAAAGGCTCAATCTGATTGGCTGGCTTTATGTAGTTTCCAGGATTCATGTTGCACAGGTTTTTGTCAGTCTACTGTAAAACAAAGTCATGATAACAAGGTGCCAGGCTGCTATGATGAGCTAAGAAGAACTAGTCTACCAAGTTTGTGAGAGAGAGTTTTGCTTGAGACACTTAGTGGCATAAACAGCACATCAATAAGCAGAACTATATCTTATATTTTGTTTACAGAGTTATGTCCATGAAATAGTTGGTGCGTTGTGTCTGGACTGACGGAAACAGACCACACATTTTTTCACAATTTTTTTCAACAAAGTTGTGGTTCAATGTTATTTTGAAATGCTACCATATCTGCACATTTGTTACATGCTCGTCTATTGTGGTATTCTTAAAGGATTAGTTCACTCAAAAATGACAATTGTGATTATCTAATCACCCTCATGTTGTTCCAAATTGGTCTTTCTGTAGAAAAAAACCCCAATATATTTTGAAGAATGTTGGAAACCAAACAAATTTGGTGAAAACCATTGATTTGCATTGTATGAACAAAACCCCACTTTTGTGTCAAAATCTCTTCTTTGTATTCCTAAGAAGAATGAAAGTCATACAAGTTTGGAAAGTCATGAGGATGAGTAAATGATGAGTGGATTTTCATTCTGTGGTTAACTATCACTTTAAATGGCACCAAAAACTTGTCAAAACTTGGTTGACTTGTCTCTTTCTGTTTAAGGCGAGAAAAAAGCTGAATCAGCCTTTACACCAGTAGTCAAAACACTAGAGGTGATCCAGCAGAAATCTCTGTCTGATTTTGTGCATGAAAATCTCCCCATATCCTAGTCTTCTCCGGCTCTCTTCATCTTTTTGTCATGAGGCGTTCTAGCAGCGCTCAGTGATGAAGCCCAGCAGTGACTGACAGCGCTGGGGGGCATCGGTGTGACATCACGCATGAGCAGCAGACGGATGTGTTAAAACAGAGGGGAGGGTGGCTTGGGCCCTCAGCATCTGGCTCGGTGCCAGTCTAGACCACCTGTCTGAGCGCAAGCACGTCTGCTCTTTTGTTAAACCACACACCGGCTGGGTTAAGTTGCAGCCCTGTATAAAGAGTGACAGACATCTTAAGTGGGTACATGGGATTTAGACAGGGATTTTATAGGAGTACTGGTATCTCTGTCTGTCTCGTTCTCTCCCCCTTCCGCAGTCTCAGCAGCTCACGCTTTCCATTACGTAACAAACAGCTTTCAGTAGCCTTTAATGAAATCATGAGCGACTGCATTAAGTATGCAGACTGGTGTCCTTTCGGCATCTGTCCAGCAGCGGCTCTGGAAAGCCGTCATCGTGCAGGAACTTTATAGTAGCACCTCCCAGTGTGAATGTGAGCGCTGCTTCGGTTATAAATACCTCCTGAAGCCCGTAAGTCATGTAAACACACTCACGATCACATTTAAAGCTCAGGAGTTCTAAAATAGGCTAGGCATAGACAATTCTGGAGTTTCTGCTATTACACTTAGCTTGTTTTAAATGACAGAATGCATTACTGTTATTGGTCAAGTGCTGCTCTCTTTTATTCAGAGTCTTAAATATGATTTTGACTCAAATTTGACTTGGCCTCTGCATGCTTCCAGACAAATCAGTGTGAAACATCGTTTACAGTCCATTTTATTTCTGTGCTGTGACATGTTCAGAGTTGAACAGATACTCCTGAAACCAAAAAATGTAGGTAGAACAGAAAAATGCATGATTGTATGAATATAAAATGATATATTTAATTTATGATTGAAATGTGCGCACAGTAATTGTTCATTATAACATATATAGGCCTAACATTTTGAATTCATTGCATTCCGTTTTCATTTCAATTTTAGTTTTAATTTTAGTAGTTTTGTCATTATTTAGCCTATTTATATGCCTATATAGTTTTATTATTCTTTTTTCCAGTTTTAGTTATTTTAGTACATTTAGTACACAAGTTAAAGTAAATGAAAATTACAAATGTTGCTTTGGCAGCTAGCTGAAATGCAGTAAAAAAAAATTTAAATATAATTTAATCATTTTAGTTAACGTTTATGTAGTTTCAAGTAATGTACATGTTCTTCTTTATGGTTTTAGTTTTGGTTAACTATAATAATCCTGCATCAGGAACATGTATTAAGAAATTCTGTGTTTATATAATTTTTAATTTGACTTTAAAGCTGCCATAGAAAACAATTTAAAAAGTAAAAAAAAAAACGGCCAATCAGAAAGCATTTGTTTGTCACATGTTTTGGAAAGCAATTATGGGAAGAATTTAGCAAAGCTTACTGCTGCTTTAAGTTTCTTACTGCCAGCCCAGTGTTCTTAAGTTGATGTAAAGTGATTGTGGTGCTGAGAGAAGAGCTGATATCAGGCTTTTAGTGGTTGGATGTTTAGCGGTGATGCACTGCACTTAAGCTAAAACATGATGGCTTAAAGATGTCTACCTTTATAATTGAATCTCTAGTGTGTTTAGATGCTAAAAAAAAAAAAAAAATCCATATTGTTATTCTCCTGAGGTGCACGTTAATGTCATAGCTGTATTTTTGTGATGAACGGTGGCATTTGTAGGTGACCGCTGAGGGGTCAGGTTTGTATTTTTCTCCTCGTGACCTCTGTGACCCCACGTCTTCGGGCTCACCTGACTAATGAGCTGATATTTGAAGGCAGTGTGGTAGGGTGCGAGGTTAAAGGTCAATCCAATACCAAACCATCTTTCATGGTATTACTTGGAGAACTTGACTCAGGTAGGCAGAAAAGCAATAAGAAATTAGCTGGAGTGTGTTTGCAGGTCCAAAGTTTATTCTGCATGTCTGAAATAGAGCGCTCCTCTGGGAAGGACGTCAAAATCACACTCATTTATTCTCCAGCTCAGGGTCAGAGAGTATCTTACACTAGTCTTTTTACTGAACCTCCGTGTCTCGGATCTCTGTTTTCATTCAGAGGACTAACATTGAAAATATTTGAGATTTAATTAACATTTACACTACCTTTGAAACGTTGGGGTCAGCATGATATTTTTAAAACTAAATTAATACTTTTTCAGCAAGGATGTATTAAATTGATAAAAAATGACTGGAAAGACATTGAAATGACTGGATAAATGATAAAAGCAGCAAATCAGCATATTCGGATGATTTATGAAGGATCACTGATGTGACACCGAAGATCAGAGTAATGATGCAGAAAATTCAGCTTTTACCATCACAGGAATAAATTACATTTTAAAATATATTCAAATAGAAAACAGATGTTTGAATGGTAATATTTCACAATATTACTGTTTACGGTATATTTGATCAAATAAATGCAGCCTTGGTGAGCATAAGAGACTTCTTTAAAAAATAACTTTAAAAAATCTTATGGCCCTAAACTTTTGAACAGTAGTGTAGGTTGTTTGCCCCATAAATCTAATACTGAATGTTCCCTCAAAAGAATAAATAAATAAATAAACACACACTTTTATTATAATTAAATCATAACTGATTTAATTTCAGGGAATCAGTTAATTTAGATAGCTAATTTTATTAAACAGATACAAAATATTTATTTGAATCATCACTCAAACAAACATTTAGTCAAAACTGTTTGTCTGTTAGCATATGTATATGTTTTCCGCTTTCAGATAAAACTGTTGCAGATGAGTGATTTAGAAATGCTTTACAAATCGACTCTACTCAATCATTACAAAGAGATAAATTAAAAGGACAATTCATTCACAAATATTTACCCTATTTTTATTGACCATCTAACCCAACCTGCGCTTTGCGGTTCTGCATTGTCACCGTTTTGTTGCGATTATCATTTCAGCACTGTTTATTAGAGCGGGCTCATGAATGACCCAGAATCAGGGATCCCCCTTCGCTCTCTTGGCTGCCGTGGACTGCTCGGCACATGTGCCATTGGCTCCTCGCTGCACTCTCAGAGCCAGCTGCTCCGCACTGGCAGAGGCTGCTGGGAGAGTTTATCAGGACCATGTGGCCCATCTGGAGCTGTTTAGCTTTAGCAGAGAGCGAAAAAGAGAGAGGGAGTTAGCATTTGTACGAGAGAATGAAAGATGTTTGACTGAAAAAGGGCCATTCCTTTTTTTATCATAGATTTTCACCCTTCTTTGTCTGGAAACTTTGTGTGTGTGTGTGTGTGTGTGAGAATATATATACTTAATCAATAATAAAGCAGATTGATTGAATTTCCACGTTCAGATCCAGCGCTCTGTCCATAAGTGGCTTGCATGTATTTACACTTTGTATGTGGTTTAATTTTTTTGATTGACAAGTGTTTGTGTGTGTCTCCAAGCAATTTTATTGAAGCATATATACCACAGAGCAGCTGGACATGACGGAAGATGGATTTAACAATGATGGGATGTGTACTGAGCAGATTTGAACGATTCGATTCTAAATAAACTATGTTAGCAATCACAGTCAATCCACAGAGCTTGTTTAGCTCTAAAAAAAAAATACAAGTCAAATAGATGGCATATTGCACAAAAAGCAGTATGGCGTATGCTGAGCATTATAAATGCCTAATCGGCATCACAGTCTGGTCACATCATGGTCTGGTCGCTTTCAGAATATCAAAAGATTATAAGGTTTGTCAGTTGAGTAAGGCTTAAGATGAGGCCCAAGTTACGGTTTTGACCATGTTAAAAAAAAATACATCTAAAATGCCTTTCTATGGATTGGGAGTCTAAAATATCATACCAACACATCAAAATATACCTTTATTTACTGTGTTATCCAGTTCATTCTTTTTCTATAGATCGCCTTGTTGGATCCATGAGGGCTGTGCTTTCATCCTGTTATCTTAAAGTTGCCTCCATGTTAATACTTGCACATGACTGAAAACAGGCCGAATGAATCAGTGTTGCACACAAAGGGTTTTATACACCCCTCCTCCCCTCTCTTCCCCGTTAAATCTCAAACATCTCTGCACCCGGGGTCTATCAGTGCCTGCCCTCTCTTCATGGCTCCATCCATCTCCCTCCTGCAATCATTCATCTCTTTCTCCCTCCCTGCGAGCTTCTACCCTGCTCCACTCATCTGATCCGGAGAGAGCCAGAGCCTGCTGTTGAGATTAGGAGTGACTCCAGCCGCTGTGGTATGCTTTGATGCTCCGGGATCTGGGGGGGAGGTGCTGACACCGGAGGGGTCGTCCCTTTTACCCCTGGCGCCGCCAATGTGCTTTTGTTTGTGGAAGCCCTCTAACTCCTCCTGTTCGGCACGATTTGGTGCTCTTTTAGAGGCGTGTCAGACTTAAAAACAATTGCACACACCGAAATCCCAGAGTGCATGCAGTACCTGTTTTACTTTATCATCATGCTGTGCATTAACGACTGTGGAGAGAGATCACATTACACCAACGGAGATCACAGAACACAACTGGCCACTCAGAATGAGGATTGTGTTTAATATTCTACTGCTGATGCAGATGGGACAGCTTCATGTTGGAGATTGTGACTGCCACCTGTGATTGGAGGCAGATCAAGTGGAGAAAACTTGGGACAACTTCTCAACATGCGAATAATTAAGCATTAACATGCTTCATGTAATTGCATGCAATGTAAACCAGTAACCATGTGTGTTCGTGCATGCCACCATGATATTAGACCTCATCCGTATATTTCAGTTATAATCATCGCATTGTGTCCTCTGATTGCTCACTCCAGGTCACAACAGTTGTTGCTTGTAAAGCAGTATAACATAAAGGTTACCAAACAATTTTGTCACCCCACCTTTCCTAACCTCCAATGAGCCCTAGGGATCCAGTCGCTGTTTCTTGTTCTTTCCAATGGGGCAAACCCTACTCCTCTCTCTTGCCGCTGTGCTGAAAGCTAATCAATGATACAGAAGAGCTCCACATGTAACATCAGAGCGGGGTGTTCTTTGAAGGGCGAGGCACAGGGATTAGAGGAGGATGAATCGGGACATCCTGCCATAATCCCTCCCTCCGCGCCTCCCAGCAGGTGCTTGCCCCTCGCTTTTTTCCCCCTTTTTGTTGTTTCACTTGACTGCCCATTCACTTTTTCACTTCACTTCACTTCACTTCTGTCTGGCTCTCTCCACATCTTGGCCAGCTGGGGCTGATCTACAGGAGGTCTGCTTTACTCTGACCTCTTCGTTGTACCTGTATTTTAAGCACACCCTTACACACAGGTAGAGGAGAGAAACTGGAGGCAGATGTATTGAAACTGGAGGAAGATACTGTACTTTGACGCTGGAGGCATCATTTGAATGCAGATACAATAAAAACTTGAGGCAGACAGGATGCAGGTACTTTGGACCAAAACCGTAGACCGTAGACACACTGTCCTGCGAAGTTTATTTCCAACCTACTTCAAGGGTTTCTGAAGACCTTGGTTAGCTGGTTCGGGTGTGTTTGATTAGGATTGGAGGTAAACTCTGTAGGATAGCGAGTCTCCAGTACCCCTTTTCCACCAAGGCCAGAGCCTAGTTTCAAACCGGTTCTTTGTCTATCGACACCCAAAGCACCAGCTCCAAATCAGGAAAAGCAAGTTCGTAAGTAGCACCAAAACATTGCTGGGCTAGAAGGAAGAACCGCTTGCGTCAGGGGCTGGGGGCGGGGTTACCGTGACCAACAAGACAAACAGAAACTTTTGACTGCCATATTTGAAACAGCAGCTAAACACAAACACGTTGGATTCTCCGTGTTTGGATGCCAATGTAGGTTCGCAAAGCCATGAACATCAATAGCAATGCAACGTCCACCATTGTTGATAGTGGGTTTAGGCTTGTTCGGGATGCATCGGCGCTGCGCGGACCGGTCGGTGCGTGGCATCGGGGTGCTGCGGGAGCGACTGGAAAGCAGGCGGCTCTTTATGGTTTTGGATCGCTCTCGCGGTGCTTTGGTGTGTTGTGTGCCGATCGATCGATCTGCGTGGTGCCGATGCACCTCGAACAAGCCTGTTGTGTTTGACGCTGCCACACTAGCGAAACGAAAGATGCAATGTATTCATTGACGTAAGACCTGGCTCTGTGGTGGCTCTCTAGCAGTGGAAAAGCAAACCGGTTCTTAAAGGGCTCGCCAGTTGAACCAACTAAGAACCGGCAATAGCACTGGCTCTGAACTAGCACCTGGTTCCTGCTGGTGGAAGAGGGGTACAAGAGAAAAAGTAGCTGTTTTTAACAGCTATAACACCAGCATTAAAGACTTAAAAAAATTTAGCTCAAAACTCACTTTCAGACAGCAGCAAGTGTTTGAAATAACTTCTGTTTGAGATCCGATGTGGATTATGATCACCATACAAGGCAGAAATATTTATAAGCGATGCAAAAGACTATGCACACAAGCCATTAACGTTACCATAGTAAACATGGTAAATACGACCGCTTAAAGAAATCAGGCGTCAGCTTCTCATTCTCGATCACAATCGTGTATTTACTTAGTAACATAATTTATCTGTCATAAGTCTCGTCTCGAGACTTCAGCTCCGCGTCATAAAAATATAATAATGTTTTTTGTTCGGGAGCTCCCTCTGCTACTCAGGTCGTATTTTTGATGGAAAAAATATAGAAATGATCATTCTTTCAAAATGTGATGTATACTGTGACTACAAATAAACAGAAACAGACTCGACTGAATGGTATGTGTCCTCTTTCTTTTGTGAAATAACGGTTCATACCGCTTTATTTCTGTGTGACTAATTTTCAATCCTGATAAATTAATTAATTGTGATAAATGTATACCTTATTATTGTAAAACATTGATGCTTTTGGATTTAAATCTTTAACAAAACATACTAACAAACGGCCGCTTTTATCATGTTCGTTTTGTGATCGCGCGAGTTCCAGTGACTTATTTCTTATTAGTTTTCTGATAACTTCTCTTTGTTAGTGAAATGATGGGGTTGCGTGACGTGGTTCCAGAGGGGCGTGTAAAGGGCGTGTTTTAGTGAAGCGCAGCGGAGCTTCTGGCCCGACGGTGGAAATGCAGCGTGATTTTGGGCTCGGTGCTACAGGCCCGAGGCTATTAGCCCCACCCGTTTAAAGCACTGGCTCGCACTGGCCCAAAAGTGGAAAAGCGGCTATTTGGAGCCAGAGACTTTAGACCAATTTGGAAGTAGATACCTTGAAAACTGTAAGCCGATTTGCAGGATAGATACCCTAAACTGTAGACTAATTTGTAAGCAAATATATAAAAACTGGAGGCAAATTTGGAGGTAGATATTTTGAAAACAGAGGCAGAATTTAGAGGGAGAGATACATTGAAGCTAGAGGTGGATTTGGTGGAAGGCACTTTGTGACACTGGAGGCGGATATATTGAAATTCCTGTATTTCTTCTAGTCATTTCTGTTTATACAATAAGAGAGATTAACATAAATGCACCCATTACCCTTTAAACTTGACCTCAGTCACAACTCTTCATCATGGGTTTTCACCATGAGCTAAATGGTAATAGGATCAGAGCCCTAGTTCCTGAAGTGACCTTACCCCGTTGTGGTTTTTATCAGCTGCAAATTATGCATGAGCTTCTTGTTAAAAGACTAGCATTGTAAGAGAACCCATTTCTGTCCCATTAAGGAGTGCACAGGCTGGGAAGCTCCATGGGGCTATTGTGTTGCAGTGTCTCTCGTCCGCCGAGGAAGGGTAAGACCAGCGGAACCGGAATGCCCAGATCAGTCATTCTCATGGCCCTCTTTACCCATCCTGTCTGGAGGATGTGGTTAGATCCCATCTCCACCCTCCATCACTCATGTTGCAATTTACAGACTGCCTCTCTCTGAGAAATACAGAAGGCTCAATATATCATTGTTTCCCGGTTGACAGGAGAGTCTTGAAGTTGAAACTAAGTTAATTTGGAGGCTGGCTTTATTTGGAGCGCATCATGAATTTGCACAGACACGTTATAATTGGGGACAGCCACAACTCCTGCAGATAGTCCTGGGAAAATATGTAGAGCTTGAAAACACTGGAACTCTCTAAAACCTAACAAGTTCATGTGCTGTCTACTGTCTACTTAAGGCAAAATCCTAAACATCACGTACCTTCACAAGGTGCTGAATTTGAACACTCTACAATAGTCAAATTTAATGGGATGCCACTATTTTTGTCAAGAATTTTCAGTATTTGAAGAAATACATATATTTGTTTTCATTGAGCTCAGTGCAATTCATTCTGTGATTGTCTCTCAAAAGATGCATGTGATTCTGTCTTACAAATTTGGCCAAAATTACATAACTTGGAAAGCAGAATAACCTTGCTTTCTACCTTTTGGAACAGCTTTTGCATTTTGAATGCTCACAATGCTTTTAAAAGCTGTCTAGGGAACTCCCTAGATTTTGGAGCAGAGGAGTCATTTAAGTAATCTATCAATGTGTATAGTTTTAAGAGTATCAGAGTCATCAGATGTTATCATAACCATTCTCTTTTCAAAGAACTTGCACATTTGCATGAAGCCAAGCAATATCCCAGGAAAATCCTGACTTCCTGTGTAGAGTTTATCATGTTAGGTCTGTATTTAGACTGTGTAGATTTGTTAATAGACAGGCTTTGCGAAATGCTCTCTGTATAGTGTGTAGGGATTACGCTCATGTCGGCTATCCCAGCATGCATCTCTATCTCTGTCACTGGATACTTGCATGCCAAACAGTTGGCCATTATACCCTGTAATGAGGAACAGATAGGATAAATTGTCCAATAAAAGCAGGCCGTCTCTAAAATTCAGAGCAGTCTAGACTGACTCGATGAACCGTGACATCCTTCGTTGTTTTACTGGATACTTTTTTTGCACAGCTGCATCAGAATTACTCTGGTGCTTAGTCGCATTAATACTTCTAAAGCTGCAGTTTTCAGCTCCTAAAAATATTTAGGTTTCTTATAACAACCATTGCGAGAAAAAAAAATTGTTTTCTTTATTTCTCCGGCAAAGTACGAATTCTCCCCTGGACCAATCTAAATGAGGTTACACCTCTGCCTGGAACACTTTAGCAATCAGTAAGTAATGGGACAGTTGGCCGGCTTGTAAGTGCTTTGTTGAATATCTAGCAGCAACCTTTTATAGTCTAGTTTTTTTACTCTTTTGTTTATTGGCTGAAATCTCACTCAGCTGTCATCTAGTCCTCCAGCTATCTCCAATGTTATGATGAACTTTTTGCCTGTGTAATCTCCATTAATTAATGTCAATGTTTGGGTGTGGAGCTGCAAACCCCATTTGAACAGATGATGCCGGTTTAGAGAGTGATTATGCGTCTTTTTGAAACATAACACATGGTGTGTTTTAATTTTGTGTACACTTCAATTATTTCCCCCTGTAAATAAACTAGAGTTCATTGTAATTTCTTGTTTATATCCAAGTCTGTGAGGCTTTCAGTCTGATTTTTCTCCTCCTTTCTATCTACTTCCAGACTTCAGCACATTTAATTGCCAGACCCTCAGCTTTCACCATTACAATTAGATTTTGTTTCAGTCATTGCTTGATTTTCTAGCCTTCGGGCCTTTGGCATTACAAAAGGGCTGTCTTAAAAAGTACATATAGACTTATATTCTTCATAAATGCTTCAGTAAGATGTCAGGTTAATCAGGATGTCTATTTTCAATTGATGCCAAATAGACATCATGAACAGTTTCTTCCTTTTTGTGGCATAGCGACAGTGCCTGTTCCATCAGTCACAGCCATGAGAGACTGGAAAAGAAAAAAGAGAGAAACAATCTGTCTGCCGAACACAGCGCTTGTGAGAATTGATTAGCGATGCCGTTGCGTATTCGTCAAAGCTGCCGGGGCTTGGCAAGCTATCTCAGGCACGGTCCTCTGATTGAATGAGATTAATTTGTACAGGAGTGAATGATGTTTGTCTTTTACCCATCCCCCTTATTTTCTTTAATTCTGTGTGGGGAGAGCATATTTGGCAGCAAACATCAGGCGTGGACTGAGGGGAGTGCGTGTGGGTAAAATGATGAAATGCAGCTGAAATGGAAAGTGCGTAAACGCGTGCCTCCTCTGGCAGCACGCGGAGGGTGGAGGAGGAATTGAGACGTACGACTTTCCACTGTTTTTAGTATTCTGTGCTGTTTCACGGGGAGAGCTGAACTGAAATGTGGAGCCAGTGAGTTAGACGTCTCCAAAAGGAGAAGCTGTGATGAGTGAGTGCGAGAGGCCTTGAAAGTTGGCAGTTTGATTTATCCTTAGTACTATTTATCAGTCATCAGCTGCTGCTGAAGTCTTCTCAGTGAGTTAGACGTCTCCAAAAGGAGAAGCTGTGATGAGTGAGTGCGGAGAGGCCTTGAAAGTTGGCAGTTTGATTTATCCTTAGTACTATTTATCAGTCATCAGCTGCTGCTGAAGTCTTCGCATAGCGTAATGGAGAACTTAATTACATTTCAAAGCTTTGACGTGAATCAACGTTCAGAGGAAGAGTTAGACAACATCTCGCAAGTGTCCGTTAGTGTCATTTTGTCAAGTCACTCACTCACTCACAGAGACTGTCTGCACTGATTCTTGAGATGTGCGACAAAAATAGCAATGTTTCTAGAATCAGAGATGATCACTACAGTGTCTGTAACACAAACTGCAATCGATTTTCACTATTTTATTAGAATTATAACATGATCACTAACTGAACTTAAAACAGTTAAAACAGTGTTAAATTGTTTATTTACTTTAATGTTATTACTGCATCCTGACTATGGACACCCATTTTCTCCTAATATCACAATTCTGACTTTTTTTTTCGTCAGAAAAAAAATTCTTAGAAGAAATGTCCAATTTGTGAGATGTAAGCTCAGATTAAAAAAAAAAAATAAAAATTTCAGATGTGAACTACAAATGATCATTAAAAAAGTCAGAATTGTGAGATGTAAACCCAGAATTTGGAGGGGGGAAAAAATCAGAATTGCGAGATTTATTATACATAGAATTGTGAGATGTCAGAAAAAAAAAATCTGAATTCACAGAATTAATTGGGACATCTCAAAATTTTGACTCAGAATTGTGAGTTTCACTATCTCAATATTCTGACTTTATATCTCATAATTCTGAATTACGAGAGAATGTCAGAATTGTGAGAGAAAGAAACACATTTACCTTTAGTTATTTATTCCATGGTGGAAACGGGCTGACAGACAGAAGAGGTTCATTACAAAAATATTCTTCTTAGAAGAAATGTCCAATTTGTGAGATGTAAGCTCAGATTTAAAAAAAAAAAAAAAATTTCAGATGTGAACTACAAATGATCATTAAAAAAGTCAGAATTGTGAGATGTAAACCCAGAATTTGGAGGGGGAAAAAAATCAGAATTGCGAGATTTATTATACATAGAATTGTGAGATGTCAGAAAAAAAAAATCAGAATTCACAGAATTAATTGGGACATCTCAAAATTTTGACTCAGAATTGTGAGTTTCACTATCTCAATATTCTGACTTTATATCTCATAATTCTGAATTACGAGAGAATGTCAGAATTGTGAGAGAAAATGTCACATTTACCTTTAGTTATTTATTCCATGGTGGAAACGGGCTGACAGACAGAAGAGGTTCATTACAAAAATATTCCTGTTGTATAAGGTTTTATAGCTGAGTCCCTACTTGTAAACACTGTTAGATTTTAATGAAAGATTAAAAAAGTCAACCGTAAAATCGTAAAGGCCACCTTTCCGTATTTCACCCATTTTCACTATATTTCTTCAGTTCAGCAAGCTTAAACGTGTGTGAATACCTTTGAATTTTTATCCTATATTGTTCCAGTCCTCAACCCAGTTATCAGCATTTGGATAACTATCTAAAGTAGCAGCTCTTGTGTGCTAATCAGACCAAAAACGTGTTTGAATGGGTTCCAGATCGACTGAATTAGTCATGGCAACAGCAAAGCCCTGAGTGGAGTTTTACCATCACAAGAGCAAATGCGTTAAGATGAATTTAGTGCTCTGGGCAGCGTTATCGGAGTCCCAGTGCCAAGTGGGGATTTTCAGAAGAAACGGTTTTCTAATGTGTCCATAAACTCTCCATTATATGATAGAACACAAGTGTATTTAAAATCTATTGTTTCCATTCTCTCTCTTTCTTTCTTAGGCCCAGACTGCATGCACAGAGGAAGTTTGCTCAGTCTCAACCCAACTCTCCCAGCACCACGCCGGTGAAGATGGCCGACCCTTCTCTGCCCACGCCGCTCACACATATCACATTCCTCTCCAGACGCAAGCCCAAGACAGAAGACTTCCTCACATTCATATGCCTTCGAGGTATTGCCTCATTTTTCAGCGTCTTACCATCCATATTTTTACCACTTTTTAATTTATTTTGGTTTTGGTTTTTAATTTTACTTGGTTTTAATGGTGCATTCATTTTTTTTTTTGCTCTTGTTTCAAGACAATTTGAGCCATCTCTTCTAACATAGCAACTCAATATGTACTGACTACGATGCTTCATTAGAAACTGCACCATGTATTACAAAATAATACAATCAAAGTTGAAGATTAACACGGCACACTGCAGTCCTTGTGGGCAATTAAATGTGCTATAAAGGTGTGATTGCCACTACATTTAGCAGTAAATTGTAACTACCATCATTATAGGGTATCCAGCAACATGGACTAGGTCCACTCAGAGAAACAACTAGTCACTGAATTTGCCAAGTTTACAGCATGACTAATTGTAGTTATTTTTTAGGCTGTTTAGACTAGACTGTATGTTTTGAGGCAGTTCAGATACTAAACAATGCTCTAATGTGTTTTGTATTGGCTTTGCAGTGTTTCTGGTTTCACCAGTATTAGATTTACTTGCCCCTCAACATTACGTGCGATGGTCATAATTCATGCTTGGGAAATTTATTAAATTGAGCAGTGTAAAAACTAACTCTTCATTCATCTGTTCATTTTGTTGTGCATATTTATAGCTTTTCGTTTTTGTCACTTCGTGAACTTCAGCGTTTAGTTTTTTTCAACAAAACTCATTTTTATCTTTGTAATAACCTTTCATACAGCCTTGGCCCGACACCTCTGTCCTGCTCACCTGGTGTCCAGGTAAGCGATCTGAACCGTAGCACCGGTGTCTGATGTCATGACAGAGTTGTAGGTGGCCTTCATGGCACCTGAACACCAGTGCATTTGCTGCACAAACATAGACTTTCAAAGTTAGGAGGTATCACACCAGCCGTTTCATGTTGAATAATGGAGGTGTTATCAGCCTGAAGTGTCACGGACACACACTTCAACAAACACACCCACCTCTCGTGAACCAGGGTATGCCTTTCACAGGGGATTTATGGGTGCCTCCTACTTCCAAGGTCAGTGCACAGTGTTTCTATAGAGTGAAGCTCAAATATTTAACCACAGAACAGGTAAAACTAAAATCTTCAGGGTAGCCTGGAGCCTCTTTGCCAATTAATGATTTGAGACTACAAAAATTTAATTGAGATCAAATTTTTGAATTTTACTCACCCTTAGGTCATCCAAATGTAGTGGACGTTTTTTCTTCAGTAGAACTGTGAAGAAGATTTTTAGCTAAAACCATGGTCCTCAATGGCTACCGTCACTTTGAGAGTCAAAAAAAAAAGCATATCAGGCAATACAAAGTGGCTCTTGACAATAGATTGAGCTTTTATGAAGTGAAACAATTGAAACTGAACATTATTTAAAACACTATTACTCTATGTCTCCCTTTAAATTAATTAATTAATAAATGGAACTTGGTTCTAGACATTTACCACAATCCCATTCTGTGGATTTACCTCCCAGATCAGGACACAAAAAGCTAGATTTTCAATAGATTTCAGTTCTATCTGCGTTTAGCTGTCTGTAAAGTTAATGTGAGGCCCTTTTTTATTGTACATTAATATTTATTTGACTCTTTAAATTCATTTACTAGGATCAGAAGTGTAGCCTACAGTTTTTCAACTTAACGGTCAAAACAGAAAGGTTTCTGTCCCGTTTCATGCATGTCCTGAGATGTGTAAAAGGTAGGAAAAGTGGAAGCAGAATGTTCCGTTAGTACCGTTCAAAAACCTGAAAACGAAAGCCTGCTGGACCTTGAATTTATTCGTTGGCCGGAGTTTTTACAACATAATACTTAAACCTTGCGGGAGACGGTTTAGACTGCCTCATTTCAGTATAAACTTTCCTTCCTCCCCAGGATTTCAGAATAGCAGCCCAGAAATGTCCTGTAACATGCTTTCCAAAAACAAGACGTCCATTAGCCACAATTTATGGCCATTGCTTTCTATAAAAGTAGTCTTTATCATGTGATTGTGTGAGTGACGGTACCGTATGAAACATTAGCTAGTTGTATCAGATGTGTGTACGCCATCGGGTCAGCTCAGGTCTTCTCGGACTTGGCCTTAACTTGACTTGGCCTGGTGTGTGAGGTCAGGGAGAGGCCAAAGCCACACGTCGAGGGTATTACATATCAGCCTCAACTCTCAGTGACTCTCCTAGCTGTTTTTTTCCACAGCGGCAATTAGACGATGGGCCGCACCTCACTAACCATACCACCTCCTAGTGGTATTATTTATAGATGATACTCCCCTGCTGAGGCTGGTGTGTATATTAGTGTGTGTGGAGCGTAATGTTACCCAAATGGCATTACAATACACTGGTGTTGTGAGAAGTAGAGAGTTGTCATCATGCCATGTGTCGGTTTATCCTTCAAAGAATCCCTGACATTCAGTATCTTCCAGAGGGCTCTTTACTTTGGCATGTTTGTTCCAGCCATAAGGAGAGGCGGTCGTGAGTAGACAGTGTTGATCTTTCGCAGGGGTGGAGGTAAAGAGAGGATGGGTCAATACAGATCAATGGATTCTGGGTAAATATAGCCAGGGTCAAATGGGCAGTCCTACAATAGCTCAGTTATGGCCGACTGCCAGCGAAACGCAGCTCTTATCTGACACAGAGAAAGTATTTAACCGGACCGCCGTGTGCGACTGCTGAGTAGAGTGCAGGCTGTGATTAATGCGAGGTTGTAAAATCTCTGACGGTTTCTTCAAAAGAAAAGTTTTTCGGTCTTAAACAGACGTAGTCTCTGGGGTTCTGCCTTTTGAGATATCAACAGCATAATTAGGAGTGTTTTTTTGTTTTTAAAATGTTTTTTTTTTTTTTTTACATCCAGATTGTGTCTTCTGATGCAATGTAAAGTAATGCGCTGCAGACACAATGCAGGAATTACACCCTTGACGTAAGCCGTTTCTGTTTTTATGCTACATGCCACTTTAAATCCTGACGAGTGTTTAAAGCATGGACAAAGCACTTTCCTGTGTGTGTGTGTGTGTATGTGTATTCGAGCAGTCTGAGTGAGTTACACTACAAAAAAGATTTCAAACAATCTAGACATCTGTGCAGATGAAGTCCATGCCTGTTATATCCTGTAAGTCCTCAGTATCTTTAATAGTATAGAACAGGGGTGGCGAACGTCGGTCCTGGAGAGCCGCAGCCCTGCAGAGTTTTGCTTCAACCCTAATCAAACACACCTGAACAAGCTAATCAAGGTCTGAAGGGTTACTAGAAAGCTACAGGCAGGTGTGTTTTAATTAGGGTTGGAGCTGTACTCTGCAGGGCTGCGGCTCTCCAGGACCGACGTTCAGCACCGCTGGTATAGAAAGTCTTGACATTAGTAGCCGTAATGGTCTTAAAGATTATTTTTTAGGTCTTAATAAAATAAGACATTTCTTATTGTAATTCTCTTCCACAGATAGAGCTGGAAAGTCTTTTTTTTTTACCTTGTAAAGTAACCTTGTACACGAGATAAAATGTTTTAGTGTGTCGGTAAATATTACTGTTAAATCAATATGGATTTGTA
Source organism: Sinocyclocheilus rhinocerous (assembly GCF_001515625.1). Classification (NCBI taxonomy): domain Eukaryota; kingdom Metazoa; phylum Chordata; class Actinopteri; order Cypriniformes; family Cyprinidae; genus Sinocyclocheilus; species Sinocyclocheilus rhinocerous. Next base: position 502,250 of record NW_015641422.1, read on the forward strand.
TACTGGCACTAGACTTGTGCCGGTATTCGGTAATGCGATATATCACGGTAATGAATATGCACAATATTGTTATCGTGGGCACTTCTAAATACCGTGAATAATTATATATTACAAATTATTCCGAATTTTGAATGCATTTTAAGAATACTTTTCCCATCAACTGGTCAAAATGCACAACACCGCTGTATGCTGCGTGAAAGACGCGTGCGCACTCTGATGTAAACAAGCGCGGATGTGAAGCACATGGCGGAACATGTGAGAGACGCTCTGGATGAAAGCGCACTTTCACTCTCTGACAGCAGATGGCGCTAAACTGCAGAAATAATAATAATAATTCATTTAAATGCAGCCGTTACCCCGGAAACCCTGTAAACAAAGCAGCTGCACTACTTTCTTTTTTTTTATTGTGTTTAAATGATTTAAACAGCCATTCAGATTTGTGTATTTGCTATGATGTTCATCACAGCGCCAAATACTTAAATATTTAGACTTAATAGGCTATTTTCAAACTTTTTTTTTACATTTTAATCTGGACTACAACATGCCCTAGATATTGTTTGAAAGTGTTTTGATTCTTTATTGTTCGGTCACACTTTACATTAGGGCTTCATTAGTTAACATTAGTTAATTCATTAGTTAAACTGCCAATGAAAAATTCTTCTGAACATTCATTAATCTTAGGTATTCCAATATTTAATAACAGGATGTTAAAATCGAGAGTTGCAGCTGTGTTATTTAATGAGCTAACATGAACTAAGACTTGTATTTTTTAAACAAGGATTAATAACTTCTGTAGCAAATGTAGCTATTGCTCATTGTGAATGTTAATGCATTAACTAAGGTTAACTAATGAGGTCTTATTGTAAAGTGATACCTATTGGTCTTTATAGTTCTTTTGCACTTTAATTTAATTTTGCATTTAAATGTTCAGTTATTTTTGTTATAAGAAAAAAGTTATTAAATCTGTTATACTGTATTATGACAGCACTTTTTTAAACTTAATTTCAATATCGTGATAATACCGTATACCGTAATAAAAGCATTAGCAATTAATCGCAACATGAAAATTTGATACCGGCATATCCCTAACTGGCACACATACATATTTATTAAATATATTTTTTATCCCATCAAATATTAATTAATAAATTAATAAATTTATTTATTTACCAAATAAATGTGGTGCTAAATCATATAATAAAACATTATTTTTTCCCCCAATTTTTCTTGCAAAATGTTTTAAATTATTTATTTTTATTGTGTTTATATAAAATGTATGTAAAACTATTATTGTAAAGTATTATTAAATTGTTTCCTTAAACATGCTGAAACCCTGGCATACGCACTCCTCATGATGTGAACTCGAGTAGGTAAGGAGATATGGGTAAATTAATAACGTACTCTATTGCCCGTGTTACATAACAGGCAGCTGTAACTGTATTTTTATGTGCTTTTGAATGTCCTCATGAGCATTTAGTTCAATTCCAGTGTCTCTTGGATATCATTGACTGTCCTAAAGACTTATTTACGTCTCTCAGGCCACGGCAGCCGCATTCAAACCACAGCCACGTGTGTCGGCGTGAAGCTGTTGCACTGGCGCTGTGTGCTATGAAAGAACAAAGATTGCTGATTTCAATTCAATTAAGCGCGCTGACGTGTGCGGCTTGGCGGTGGGGCAGCAGGCTGATTAAATTCTCCCAGCGACTCCTCAAGCATAGGGCAAACTGGGTTAATGGACTTGCAAACATTCAGGAATGTAAATTAGAGGAGATATAATCCATAATCCCCTCACATTCTTGCTGCCGCCGCAGCCCAGAGACAATGTTTTTAATGTCCCCTCTTATTCTTCTCACTCGCCGCTCTCTAGTGCACTCCATACTGCCATATGCCGTCACATAGAGGGGATAGAGTGTAGTGCGAAGCAGGGGGGCTGTTAACTGTCTAACATCCCTTCTCTCAACTGCCATATACCTTGACCTGCTGGAAAACCTGTTAACCTGACAGGAGCCCTGACAACCTTGGGTCAAGATCTCAACCTGGGAGACCCGTACCTCTATTAGAGGGATACAAATCACCTAAAAATAAGTTTTTCTCATCATTTACTCACCCTCATGTTGTTTCAAACCTGTATGTATGTGTATGTATATATATATATATGTGTATATATATATATATATATATATATATATACACATACAGGTGCATCTCAATAAATTAGAATGTCGTGGAAAAGTTCATTTATTTCAGTAATTCAACTCAAATTGTGAAACTCGTGTATTAAATAAATTCAGTGCACACAGACTGAAGTAGTTTAAGTCTTTGGTTCTTT
>NW_015641422.1:504900-506933 GCF_001515625.1 Sinocyclocheilus rhinocerous
ACTTAAACTACTTCAGTCTGTGTGCATTGAATTTATTTAATACACTAGTTTCACAATTTGAGTTGAATTACTGAAATAAATGAACTTTTCCACGACATTCTAATTTATTGAGATGCACCTGTATATACATATACATATATATATATATATATATATCTTGAAAGTAATATTGAATAACAGTTTGAATCATTATCAAGTAATTTACATGTGCTTTAGTATGATAGTAAACATCAGTTTAAGTGTACTTTAAAGCTTAAAAAACATTATTAAAACAATTATTTAAAATGTAATTTAAGGTAAAACACTTTTGTATTTTTTTTTTATTTGACAAAGTGTGCTTAAATGTGTTAAGAAACAGTTGAGAAAGTGTAGTTTCTTTAAGTGGCCTTTTATTTCATCTGTATTATATGCAAGTACTTTTTTATTTATATGTTTAAGATTTTAAGTACATTACAAGTACACAGTACAGTTCAGCACACTTATTTCTCACGTTGCTTTGTAATGCTTTAATTGTAGCATATGGAAAAGAGCGGGAAGGTTTTTCAAAGCTCTCAACTTTTGTTCCATGTTCCAGGTTTGGAACGACATGAGGCTGAGTAAATGACAGAATTTTTGTTTGTGGGTGAACTATCTCTTTAGGGAAACTTCCTCGCTCCCTCTAACCATGTGTCTGATCAAAACATTCCGCACGGCAACCAGACGTCCAATCAGAGCGAGGGCTGCTACTCAGCTAGATTTTGATTGGTTCTTCTTGAGCTTCAGTTTGAACCTCTATGGCTTTATAAAACGGGACAAAAGAAGAGCATCCGGAGTAGAACACTGCAGTTGTAATTACGTCTGTGCTTGAATTAAAAATGACAATTGTAATGGATGCCTTCATCTTTAATTATGATCTGTGTCAGCCTGTGAATATGAGAGCACACATAATTGGGGATTGGGAGAGGTCTGTTTTTTATTTTCTTTCTCTCTGGAAGATGACAGATTTAGATTTGGCTCTGGAGAAAGAAGCTGAGGGGAGAAGGCATGACAGACGATGCATGATTGCTATCAAAAATCCGGTTTGTGCACCCCTGACGCCAGTGACCGGCAGCTATAGTTGGGCGACTCCCTACCCAGCATTCCCTGGGGCACTCAGTAAGCTTCATTGTGGGGAGAGCCTGAACCAGGGACTCGTTCGGGGGAGCATGAAACAGATTATAGTGTCGCTAGTGTCCTGTTTTGCAGAGCATCTAAAGGTAGGAAAAAATGGTGGAAACCCCAGCGGTTTCCCACCCCCTTTTATGACCCTGGATGACCCTCCAATCTGTGAGCTATTGGCCTTTTGACCTTTTACTCCCACATTATGGGTGTGTGAGATAATGATAATGGCAGCCGTTTTCTTAATAACTTCAGGTGCCAGGTTTGTTTGGACTTGTTTGTGACTGAATTATGTGAAGACTGAAAGTTGATCCTGTCATATTTGTTTGTCTTCTGCCACATGGAGTAACCATCAAAGTGGCTTTGTTTCAAAACTATAGTCCTGTAGGCTGATTTATCCACCATATTTTTCGACGCGGAAGTAAGCCGTTTTCTGTCAGTGTGCGAGACTTCTGGTTCATTAGCCGCTATAGGGAATTAACGAGAAGAATAACAAAGTGCAGTAAACGGTAAAACGGTTTGCACTACAAACCAGTGTGTTCATAATTAGGATAATACATTAAAAGATTGTGGTAAGACACACCAGTTTGAAATATCAAGCTGCAAAACGAGCTGTTTTGTACAACTAAAAATAGCTGGAAGCGAAGGACACCGGAAGCCAGATACATTAAATTTACAAATGGCCAAGCCCGCTCTTATGGAGAAAATAAGGTGGATTTGTTAGCATATTGAAGTGACATTAGCCATGTCTTTATCAGGAGTTCTTTCTGTAACTCACGAAGGGCATCATTCATACTGATAATCCTTGGAGTGGAGAATGTGATTGTGAATATGAGGTGATCAAAGTAAATATTTATTTTTTTTTTTTTTGTATTTTTTTCCTCAACATTTTATCA
>NW_015641422.1:508162-526314 GCF_001515625.1 Sinocyclocheilus rhinocerous
TTTTTTTTGTATATTTTACCTCAACATTTTATCAGCATTCTACCAGTAAAAATCATAATATTAGCTAATATCCAATTCTTACTGGTTTATTTTATATAATCATATAACGTATATTACACTGATGCTGAATAACCCAAATACATTTTATTTATTTTATTTTAAAGTTAGAGTGTTATTTGAGTGTTATCTTTATATAGTAATTATTAATGTATTAGCTCTGTTATGCTCTGTGTTGTTGGTATGGTATTCTGTATTAGCTTTTATTTTTGTATTTTACTTTTTATTTTTTTATTAGTTTTCATTTTTTTTATATTCCTATTTAACTTAATTTTTACTTTAGTTTTGGTATTTTTAGTAACATATTTATTTCAGTTAGTTGCAAAGGCAAATTTTTTTCTTTCGTTTTTTCTAAGTTTTTTCAAGTTTAAGCTTTTCATCTAATGTTTATTTTATTTATTTCAAATACTGAAAGCAATTTTTAATCATTCTATTTTAAGTTTTAGTGGTAACACTTTACTATAAAGTCCCATTAGTTAACGTTGGTGCATTAATTGATATTAATAAACTATGTGCAATGCATTTTTACAGTGATTATTCATCTTTGTTAATGTTAGTTAATAAAAATACAACTGTCCATTGTTAGTTCACGTTAATTCAGGTGTTCTTGTTAGTTACGGTTAATTATACATTTAAGTACTGATTAATATTAATTAACTACATGTACTTAGGGTTATTTGCATGTAATTATGCATAATTTATTGTTATTATAATAGTAAGTACATGTAACGTGTAACAAGGACACCTTAAAATAAAGTGTTACCAAAAAATTAAATAGCAATAATAAATGAACAATAATTAACAGATACAAGTCTTTATTTCAGTAATGTATTCGTAAATGCTGAAATATTAACTACAATAATAATTGGTTTAGAAGTATTTTTCATTTGTTAGTTCATGTTAAATAATTTAGTTAACTAATGTTAACCAATGAAACCATATTATAAAGGGTTACCATTTTAGTGAACAATAACAAGACCGCTTCACCAGTGAACACCAGTGACGCAGCATTCTGGCTTTCTCTCGTCTCTCAGACCTTTTACAGCCATCCATTTAACAGCACCTCGTTAAGTTTCTACTTCATTCAGTCATTTTATTTGTTCCCTAAACAGTCAAGCTGTCTCCATTGCTATTATAAATGTTGTCACACAGACCATAAGCATTAATGTGGCATGTCAAATGCTGCATGTATGCAGTGACATCACCAGTGCAGCCCCGCGCCGGCTGCAGCTTCACGTTAATAGAGAGCTAATGAGAGCACATTCGCAGGGCCGTGGCCGACACACTCATGTTTCATTCATGAGGCTGGCAGAGAACAGCACTAGATAATGATAATTGTTGCCCGGTGTGGTGCGGCCGAATCGCAGACGTGCAGTAGTGCAGGTTTAAGCGCTGATAGGGCTGGAGGGGCAGCTAATGGGCAACAGGCATTTGACATACATCACCTGTGCTGTTTGGAAGAGAAATACTGATGTTGATATATTAATATTGAATATTGATAAGACTAGGTAACGTGATGAGTGACTGAGGAAGACACTCAGAGCGAGGGGAAGGCTGGAAATGTGGCACAATAAAACAACAAAACACATTGGTATCATAGTTAATACATTAATAATAATTCTATAATTAATTATAAAAACAAATAAATAAATTGAATTAATTAAAATAATTAAAATTGTGTTTAGATTTTGGATAGTTTGATTTGGTTTTGTTTTTTGGTTTTGTTTGGTTTGGTTTGGTCTTTTGGGGGTTTAATTTGGTTTTGTTTTGGGTTATTTACTTTTTGTTGTTTTGTTTGATTTGGTTTTGTTTTGGGTTATTTACTTTTTGTTGTTTTGTTTGATTTGGTTTTGGTTTGTTTTTTTTTGTTTTTTTTTGCTTTTGTTTGATTGATTTTTGTTTTGTTTTGTTGTTTGTTAAATCTGGTTTGGTTTTGGGTTTGATTTGGTTTGGTTTTACAAGTTGTTTGTCAAAAATGTTCATGCCATTATTAGTAGTAGTAGTAATATTTGTATTTGCTCATCCACCATGTGTATTGCACTGAAATTTTCAGCTTTTTTGATCATTTATGTTTGATTTGATTTTGTTTGGTGTTTTGTTTTGCTTTTTTTGTTTGCTTGTTTGTTTTTTTGGGGGGGGTTAACGTCTGCATTCTTTGGTTTGATTTGGATTTGTTTTACAAGTCTTTGGTCAAAACGACGGTCATTATTTTTTATTTGTTTGTTTGTTTGTTTATTGTATTTGCTCATCCACCATGTGTATTGCACAGAACTTTACAGCTTTTTTTTTTTGGTGAGTTTGTTTTAGTGTGATTTGGGTTTGGTTTGGTGTTTAGTTTTTTGTTTTGCTTTTGTTTTATTTTTTATTTATTTGTTTTTTTTTTTGTTTTGTTTAATTTGGTTTGGGTTTGATTTGGTTTTGTTTTACAAGTCCGTTGGTAAAACGTTTCATACCATTATTTGCTCATCCACCAAAGCTTTCGAGCTTTGCCTGATCCAAGAGCAGTGCTTTGTTATGGTCCTCCTCACTTGGGTCTGTAATCTTGCAGTATGCTGCTGGTTATCAGCTGGTGTGTTTAAAACATAATTTCTCTTAAAGAGAAACATCAGTCAGACACAGTCACTGGTGGCTCCAAATCTCCACTCAGCACACACAGAAACAGAGGAGTGTAATGTACTCAGGCTTCCAACGGCTGCGACAGTCTCTAATCTCATCCAGAGCAGCAGCTGATTTTGAGAGGATTACGGTTGCAATAGAAACTGAGATTACAGGGTCGAGCCGGTTTATCCCATTTCCTTTGGCCACTTCTCAGTAAATGCACTGGGCCTGTGGCTTCCTTTAACACTTTCTGTCTCTCTCTCTTTCCCCTCTCAGGCTCACCGGCATTACCCAGTAACATGGGCTACTTCGGCTGCTCTCAGGATGAGGAGGATCAGGAAGATGAAGATGAAATTGAGGAAGTGAAACCACCCAGTGTGGCATCTACGTCATGCCAGTCTACACCCAAGAAGGGCAAACCGTCCAGCAAGATTAACGGCTCCGGTAAGAACAAAGAGCAAAAAAGAAAAAAATGCAGCAAAATAGAGAGAGTTTGTCTGTAACTCACTGTGCAATTGTTTTTATATTATAGTTTACAATTACATTAGTATTTTTGTTGTAAAAGCATGCTATATTATCATGTTACATTTAATAGTCGCATTATTATCTTAATTTTAGAGATCTCTAAGCAAAACTTTATATATATATATATATATATATATATCAATTAATTGTGATTTCATTAGATGAATAAATAAAAATAAACAAATAAATGGATTAGCAGCCTTAAAATTAAGATTTAAACTTCTATAAATTGCTCAAACTGGCCAACAATCTTAAAATGCCAATTAAAAAGCATTTAATTAGTCCAGCTCTTATATTAACCTACAGTTAGTCTACCTAGTTAATATACACCAAAAGTCTGGCATCAGTAGAATTTGTTTTCTTTCTATTTTTTTTCTTTTTTTCATTCAGCAAGCATGCAATAAATTTATAAAATGATGCACACATTTATAAAATATTTCTTTTTTAAATAAATGTTGTTCTTTTGAACTTTCTATTCATTAAAAAAAACAGAAAAACCAAACGTATTGTGGTTTCCACAAAAATATTAAGCAACACTAACTTTTCAACATTGATGATGATAAATGTTTCTTGAGCGCCAAATCAGCATATTAGAATGATTTCTGAAGGATCATGTGACACTGAAGACTGGAGTAAAGATGCTGAAAATTCAGCTTTGCATCACATGAGTAAATTACGTATTTAATTGTATTAGAATAGAAAACACTTCTTTTAAATTGTAATAATATTTAACAATATTACACAAAATATTCACTTTTTTTTTTAACTCGCAATATTTTTGATGAAGTAAATACAGCCTTTGTGAGCATGCAATACTTCTTTCAGAAACATCAAAAAAAAAAATCCTACCGACCCCAAACTTTTGAACTATAGAGTAAATATCTTCTGCGAGCTGTACATATGTAGCGAGAGAGAAGACTTGCTGCTTCCTGTGTGGAGATGGGAATGTTGTGTTGGAGTGGGACGTGACGCTTCCATCTTTTCACTCCAATTATCACTTTAGTAGGAAAAGGCGGTAAGAAGGTGTTTATGCATTCAGCTCACAGCTGTGCCGAGTAACGGCAGGCAACACGTCGCTGTACGCTACACACACTCGCACACCCCCGTAACAAATGAAGGAAACAGCCTTATATGACAGTTTGAGCACTTGGTTGATACTCTCAATAGATGCTGTGTGAGTTTAAAGAGGGACAGCAAGGTATTGCGGGAGCATGTGTGTTAATGAAACTTGATGTTATAAAACAAAAATAGCCTGTCAGCAGATAATTGAAAGCCAAGAGCCTGTTTAATTGAGTGTGTTAAAGTGTCATCAACAGCAATCGGAACGTCAAGCTGGGAACTATATATAAACTTACAAATACACACATTAGTGTAGTTCTGTTGCTGTGAGCAATTTTTCTTTGAAGCGTCCAGACGTATAGTCCGAATCCCGGTTTGCATACTACATATAGTATGAGAAATCAAGATCAGTATGCATTAAATCAACTTACATAGACAGAAGTATGTCATTGGTGCACCTGGCCTGTCTTGTCTACTCGCCTATTCTTGTTCACTCAGCTTTGAATAAATAAGCTCAGTTTTATTTCTCAGCCAGCAATAAGTCACCTTAAATTGATCTCGATTGCTCCAGATTGGCCCAGGTTCAGGAATTTGCTTCTTGTTCCTTACAGGCTTGAGGTTTTATGTATGTAGACTACCAACTACCTCAGCTGGTTGGATATGTGAAATGCACACAGTCCCAGGCTCAGGAAAGCTTCGGCACACTTCTCTCTCTCTCTCTCTCTCTCTCTCTCTCTCTCGTGCTGTCTATCCTCAATCTATCCCGTGCCTGGACGCAGCCCGTTGTCTGAGCTGGCCCATGTCAGATGTGACACTTTAATATGGATCACAGGCAACGCTCCAGTCTTTCTCTCTCCGAGTGTCTCTCAGAGCGAGAGAAACCACAGTGCTCGGCTTTCATTCGCTGACCCTCAGTATCCCAGAGGCGTGTTTACATTTCTAAATTAAACACCTTTTATTGAGTTCAGCTGTCGGTAGCAGTTCCAGGCGCAAGCCTTACAGCGCGAAAGCCCGTCCGTTTCCCCCTCGCTGACACGCTCTGCTGCCTGTTGATATTTAAACACTGTAAAATTAAAGTGAGCAGTCATAAATACAGAGAGCAGTTTGAATATATGTTAATTAGAGCCGTCCAGAGGGCCTGATAACAGACAGACTACCATGTCCAAAAATGCAGAACATGTTTTTTACAGCATTATCTGTAGAGAAAGAACTAATGCACTAAAAACAAACTCACAGATGAGAGCGAGTGCTTGTTTTGGTTTGGTTTGTTTTTTTTTGGCAGTTTGTTTTGTGTTGTTTTTATACTTATATAATATATAGTCTGTCAGAGCTCTTTTTTTTTTTGGTGTTATACAATTTAATGTTAAGTGAAACAAGAGGGAAGCATTTCACCTATGATAAATGTGAACAACAGTAATATGCTACTTTGTCATCACATGGCATTTTGCTTTATCATTCCCATATTTTAGCCATCCATCTGGTTCATCCCTCAAACTAGAAATAGAATGTGCATTGCATCAGGGGATACTGCAGTACAAACAGTGTGCCCTACAAATGTAGTAGCCCTAGTAAAAAATAAATATACTAAAATGTATTTGAAATAAATTTTTCATGCTAGGTATACCACAAATACATTTACATATGTATGTACTTAATAAAAATACCCTGCAATTGTACTTTTGGCATACTAAACTGGTATACTTAAATTCTGCAAAATTAGAACAACTAATTTTGTACTTAATGCACTTTAATTGTGAGGAAGTAGTGCTGAGGTCCAACTGAAGTATATTTGATTGTGCTCAAGTGGAACTATTGCAAGTATACTTCAGGTACACTCCAAATAACTTGCATTTAAAGACTGATATTATTCAGAGATCATATAATCCTCATAAATAGTGACATTAAACACATTTTAGGTTTTATATTAAGAAATGTGCATTGTGCACAAACAAGTACTCCAAATAAAGTGTAATTTAAATTTGTATATCAGTAAGTCTCAAGCGGTATGTCAGTAAATATGCTACTAGATTTAAACTGTACTTAGTATGAAATCAATCTATTTTAAATATATTACTTTTTTACTATGGAGGTCACCCAAGTATTCTAGGCTTTCAGAAAACTTGAATTCTGTGCGCAGCATACATACTATATAGTGCAGCAGTAGTAAGCATATTATAAACACAGCACCTCTCTCATATGTAATTTTGTTATCATGGACCAATAAACTAGAGCTCATGATGCATCTCATTATATACATTTATACTGGTAACTAGAACCAACTTGACCCAAAGGCTATGCCAGTTTGCATGCTTCTAAGTATGAAAACAGTGCGCTGGCAACAGTAAAGTATGTAAGTATGAAGTAAGGCAGAACAGCAGTCTTGTCAAAATTGTTTTGACACCGCATTCAATAACAGTCATAAACTTGCTTAGTGCAGTGGATCATGCACAATATCATACCAAAACACTCTGTTTCCACACTAAAAATCCACTGCAAATAGGATTATAAAAAATATGATTTGAAACATACTATATGTAGGATGCAAGAATTGAATGCAAAATGTAACTGACAAGAAAATGCAATGTAATATTTTGATTTGCCTCTACAAAGAATAGTTTTGTTTATTTTAATTTTTTTTTTTTTCTGCAGTGTTGAATGGCCTTAAGGTACACAAGGACAAAGAGCTTGCTCCCAGATCCAGAGGCAGAGAGTCGTCTGTGGGGAGAGATCGTAATGAGGGGTGTGACGCGTCTGGTGAGATCTCCCACAAGCACACTGCGGCCACAGCCAAGAGCCATAACACCAACGGCCACAACTACAGACGAGCCGCAGAGGAACTCCGCAAGCAGGTACAAGCCTTCACGTCCATCTCTGTGTCAGTATGAACAGGGATGGGATCATTTTGGAGTCATTTTGCACACTGAGAATTATACTGGATCTGCTAGTTAGGAGGTAACATCCATCCCGATGTGGCTTACAGACAACCAGACCACCACCAACTCCAGTACTAACGAGCCTGTCGTTTTGAGTGCCACAAAACTGTTTAATTAAGTGAACAATGAACCTCAGAGAGCAGGGAAAGATGGATCACCTCAACTCATCAGCCTCTCAGTTTCTTTCTTTCTGTCTTTTTTATGCCATTGACACTCTAATCTTGAGATTCTCAGCCTTGAGGTTGTACAAGTTTTATATATATATATATATATATATGTATGTATGTGTGTGTGTGTGTAACTTTCTTCTTTTTGTGAAATACAAAAGAAGATATTTTTAAAATGTTCTTGTACAAATTGTACAAATCTTCTTGTACAAGCCTTTTTTTATACAAAATGAGAAGTGTGGGCTTAGCTTGAGAACTGCTGTTTTAATCATTCTGATGAATCGGGATGAAGCAGTGGCACATGTAAGTGACGGTTTAACAGTTTAACCGCAATGACTGACCCAGCGTTAAACCCTTGAGTCAGATAAAGCCTGTTATTATGCTGACACACATAAACACATTACCACTCATCTGCTATACTTAAAACAATAAACAGCACAGATAGATGCAGCATAATCCACAATACTGCGAGAATCTATTAGACAGCTGTTGACCCTTGATCTCTCTCTCTCTCTCTCTCTCTCTCTCTCTCTCTCACTCTCACTCTCTATAAAAGCTAATTTTCTGAAGGGTGTTCATGTGTTGAAGAGCTCTGGCGTGAACATGACCCATGGCACTCGAGCACCTCCAGGGAAAAGGGGTTTATACTTCATTGTTTAATTGGACTTTAATTTAATTAATTTTTTATGAGCGTTTGCGTAGAATAACTTGATCTGGGAAGAAGAGAGATCTCATGCTGCTCACAGCAGGTGCAGGATCAGTTTCAGCAGCATTATTATTGAACTGTATGTTAATTGTTATCCCGAGTTAAAGTCTATTTATTTGTTTCATTGTATCCATGGCAGTTATTAATGAGTCTTTTTGATATTTTGGCTTTGTCTTAGTTTTCTTGTTCTTTTAATGGGTGGGTACTTGGCTGTGCTTGTTTCCAAAGAGAAAGTAGATTGAACCCCCATTCTCCCAAACAACCAACATTTTTTTTTTTACTGTAAACATAAAAAGGAAGCAAACTTACATATTTTGTATTTTATTTTTTTATTCCTTTGTGGAATTATTCCTTTTTTATTATTTGCACTGCTAATTTGAGTTCAATTGAAATTTAAATTGAGAGAGACAGTTATAGAGCATTTGTTTAACACATAGGTAGACATGTACCATGTGTGTGTGGTGTGGACTGCAGCTCTGCAGATGTTCTCAGTTAAATCTTTTGCTATGCTGCAGCTGGCCTATAGCAACACATGATGTCATCTGTCCTCCCTCATGCTCACGTGCGACCAAGATCCACTTCAGAGAGCTGGCCTGGCCTCTGTCTGTGTGTGTTCTCTTGTTTTTGTTCCTGGCTGTTAAGCCAATTTAATCACACGTCTTTGGTCAGCCGACCTTTAACTATTCCATCCTTCCTTCCATTCTCTTTCCTTGCTTCCTTCCTTGTTTCCTCCAGCCTACTCTCTGTTTCCCCTGGTTTCAAGAGGTTGCCCACTGGGGACAGTCCAGTGACCTGTGTTCTCTCGCCTACGCGGTTTCTCTCTCTCACTTCCACCTTTTCAGGCAGTCTAAATAATAGCTGGCAGCGTGCGGCAGGGCTCATCTGCACCCTCGGGCAGTGTTCTCGGATCAGTGAGCCCTCTAGTGGTCGCGGCGCTCATTACACCGAGCCAGAGTGGGATTTCTGCAGCGCAGTCGGCACGCGCAAACTCTACTCAGCATCCGGCACGTTATGCTGAGTGGGATTATCATTACAATCGCATTCTGCGCTCTCAGAGCCCTGCAGATGGGATGGGGTGTGCTGTAGACCACTGACGTGTTATTTCAAAAGGGGGCGGGTGTGATGACGGCGGGCTACATAGACATGGCCGCAGCTGACATCATGCTACATTTGCTTACTCTACCTGCAGAGAGCATCCATCATGCATGCCTCTGGGGCTGGAGTCTGTCGCTTTCTTTTATATTCTCCCCCTCTCCCTCCTGCCATTTTTTTTAAAGCGCCGACAAGGGGAAGCGATTGATGTAGGTCACATTTCAGTCCCCCCTATCTTTTAATAGCCTCTCTTTGTTGTTTGGCTGCACCTGATAGGAATACAATACAGCCGATGTCTTACTTCAAAAACCCTCAGAAATCTCCTCGTCTGTCTGTCAGCGAACCTCTGGCCCAGAGATCACCGCAGTCTGGACGCTGTTATTTAAATGCATCCGGAGACTTTAAAGCGAGAGAAATAAAGTGGGAGGGATGTGAGAGGGTGTGGCACAACATGTAAAGGCCTATTCACAGAGCGTGAATTCATCACAACAGGCTTCACACAAAAATGAGAACAGAGCAATTAAACCCCAACCCCTTTATATCAGGTGTGAAAATTCACATTTTGACAAAAGCAGCATTTTTAATTGTGCAAGTCCTTGTTTTCTTTTGTTTGGTGAAAAAACTCGTCAAATGCCAAATGCGAGTAAAAATGTAATTAAATGGCAGTAACTTTATTAGGAACTGAAACATCATTCCTGCAGTACATGTTTCCATATTATGGAAGAGATAAAAAAAATTTAATTTATATCAAACCATCATCTTTTGTCATCACTTTTTCTTAGTTCCTAACTTTTTCTTTAGTTGAAATGATTTAGGAACCCAGAATAGGGCTATTGGCATTGTTGGCGGCCATTTATACTATTATATACTATTCACCACAAAGAAAATTTTGCATACCTTGACTGCATCATTCATGTGCTATGGCATTGTTTTGATTAAAAGCTTGTCGGAGGACTTTAGGCCAAATGTCAGGACTCCAATAAGAGTCCTCTGGTGTCAGGAAGCACATCGTGTTTATTTCACCTGGAGTTTTAGCCCACTAAAACCCTCCGGCTGCATCTTCTTTTCTTGACTCTATGAGAACACACACATAGGAAATCAAATCCTTTCTGCCTTGCCAGAAAAACAGAGCCAAAGAAAACAATGTGAAGAGAGAAGTCGAGGCTGACTATGTTTGTAGCCTGGCATAGTCTAATTCCCATGGCGGCTGTTAAACAATGAGAGGCCGGGCGTAACCCAAGCTGCATCTGCTCTGCTGTGAAGTATATTGGGGGCCTCAGATCAGCTGAAAGCACAGCTCCTTTTATTTGGGGCATTAAAGCCAAATTTGAAGAACTTTAGTATTCTGTGCCGACTATGAATTGGTGCTTGAATGGGATTTTAGGATTAAACTTTACTTCTAAGGATTGTTTCACAGCTGTTGGCACTGAATAAAAACATTTTTCTCTTTTTTTTCCTCCCTCTATCTGGTACACTTCCCCTCCCTCTTTCTTCCCTGCTGTTTTCTCTGGTTTGTGGTTTTTGGAGCTCTGTTGTGGTCTGTGTTATTCTGTGAGCCCTGTGCATGCACTGTGACTTACTCGGTATGCAAATAGACACTAGAAACGTATTATTTGGCGTCAAGATTGAAGGGACTGTTTGGGAATTCTCACAGTTCCTTAGTAAGTTGCATTGATCCAATATATGTAACATGATGATATCTTCTGTTCACTTTAGGTCTCGAAAGTAAATGGACTCAAACGGGCATCATCAGTCGGCACGCATACGGCCAGTGCCAAAAAGTCGAAAGACTTCCGTCTGCCGTCCAAAACTGTGAAGTACACAGCCACCGTGACCAAGGGCCACGTCACCTACACCAAAGCAAAACGAGAACTGGTTAAGAAAGCCAAACTCAACCACAGCAAGCATGCTGCTTCTGCTGGCCTCCGTGCTTACAGCAACAACCACCACCATCATTCTCATCATCCAACCAGCAGCGGCCATGGCCGGCCCCAGCTCTCTCACTCAGGAAAAGCCCAAAGTATCAATGCAAAAACCCGCAAACAGGTGCTATTATCAAATGGGGTGCATAAGATGACTAACGGGGGCCGGCCTAATGGCAGGCTTAATGGACGCCACAGTGCCAGGGAAGAGAAGGCAGATGGCCGACAAGTGCGGCAGGGACTGCGGAACTCTAAACGCAGAAGTGATGCCATTACAATCCTTGGAGCTGGAACTGAGAGTGACGAGGTTAAAACTAAGCCACCTGTTACTGAGGTTAAGAAAGCTAAACTGCAGACTAGCCCACTGGAAACTCGCAGCAAG
Source organism: Sinocyclocheilus rhinocerous (assembly GCF_001515625.1). Lineage (NCBI taxonomy): Eukaryota > Metazoa > Chordata > Actinopteri > Cypriniformes > Cyprinidae > Sinocyclocheilus > Sinocyclocheilus rhinocerous. Next base: position 519,604 of record NW_015641422.1, read on the forward strand.
AAGGCCCTGGGTCAGTTCAAGTCCCCCAACACCGTCACTATTGCACACAGTATCACTGAAATGGCCGCCTCCCCTACTCAGAAAATGGGTCCTGCCCCTCCTTCGTCACCCCCTGCTGCTCCCGCCTCCCCAGCCATGCCCCAGAACCCCGCTTCCCCTGAGCCAGCATGTCAGCGGCCCAAACGGGCCTCTGCTGGCAAACTGATGTTCATCAGACAAGCACAGCAGAGGACCCAAACGAACCCCGCCCTCAACCGGACCACATCCACTACCTCAGCCAGCAAATCCTTCAAACCAGTAGAGCCCACACACACGCCTCCACCACGGCCGGACAGAGACAGGGAGCGTGAGAGGGAACGGGAGAGGAGAAGGGCAGGGTGCGCGGCTTTGGGGGAGGTGCCCGTTTTCAAGCCCACCTCCAGGGAGTTTCAGGACCCTTTGGTGTACCTCGACTCAGTTCGGGAACGGGCAGAGTCGTCTGGACTGTGCAGAGTGTTGCCTCCTCCTGACTGGAGGCCAGAGTGCAAACTCAATGACGATATGCGTTTTGTGACACAGGTTCAGCGCATCCACAAGCTGGGTCGGCGCTGGGGCCCCAATGTTCAGAAACTGGCCTGCATTAAGAAGCACCTCAAATCTCAGGGCATCTCAATGGACGAGCCACCGCTTATAGGTGAGTCCACTTAAAACTGATTACAAATGCTTTTGTTGGTATATAGCAGAGTGCCTAGAGGTCCACTGCCCTGCAGAGTTTAGTGCAAACTTTCCTACCTGTAATTTTCTAGTAACTCTGAAGACCTTGATTAGCTTGCTCCAGTATTTTCATTAGGATTGGTGCTAAACTCTGCAGGGCTTTGACCCTTTAGGGTTGGATTTGAGGAACCCTGTTATAGGGGCTAGTGCAGTGATGGGCAGCTCTGTTTCTGGAGGGGTCAATGCGCTGCAGATTTTAGCTCCAACTCTAATCAAACCTACCTGAACAATCTAATCAAGATAATTATCAGGATAAATTTTAGGCTGGTGTGGGCTTCATATGGTTGACACTAAAACGGTGGCCCTGCAGGAGCACCGTTGCCCATTTCTGGTCTTGTGTAACCCAATAAAGTAGAACTTCAGTTCCAACTGCATCAATTACTGTAGCTGTGTTGCCCTGTGCATGTGTAAGTATACTGTAATTACATATCAGCCTGTCAACATTTTTTCTTAAGTGAATAAAGGGGTGAGATACCATTTGTATGTAAACTGAACAGTGAACCGCCTCATGGTCCATTCTCAACATATGTTGTCAAGTCTCTTGTCTGCCAGGAGTTGGGAAACCATATGTCAAAACAATTGCCCATTGCTCCAGAGCTTGTCCAGCAGAGTTACATGTCTACAAGGTTTTAAAGCAGCCCTGCACCATTGCTTTACTTCAGAATCCTGTGTGCTATTTGAGGGCCCAGTCAGAATATACGGTTGAAATAAATGTTTATTGAGCCTGTTAGAATGCTGCCGAAATGCTGCAATAATTCCTTCGAGAGTTTTAAACTGTTGGTCATTGACCTTTGTCGTGCTCTCTCTCCCTCAGTTCCTTACCGTAGCTCACATTCTCCAGTCGTTATGTTTTGTTATTTTTCAAAAGACAAATAAAGATGCCACGCCATTTCTCCACCAACATATTTAGAGAATTAATGAGCTGTGAAATGTAATGAATTTTATTTCTGGAGCTGTCAATACTTATTTAGCAGCAGATGGTGCAGTGTGGTGTCATAGTTGCAGTGGTTTAGTTGACTTATGTTCGGAAACGAAACATTAACTGTTAATATACTTTCCTAATGTGCAGTGCATTAAACATTCACAATCATCTCTCATTGTCGCCCCTTCAGGTGGCTGTGAAGTAGATCTGGCTCGTTTTTCCGAGCTGGTCTGCGACATGGGTGGAATGCAGCAGGTGATGGACCTGAAAAAATGGAGCCGGTTGGCTGACCTGCTTCGCATTCCCAAATCAGCACAGGACCGTCTGGCCAAGCTCCAGGAGGCCTACCTCCAGTACCTGCTCTCTTATGACCTGCTCTCTCCCGAGGAGCACCGGCAACTGGAGCAGGAGGTGCTGGCAGAAAAGGAAGCTCTGGAACGCAAGCGGGGACCCCTGGAGGGTCACTTGGATAACGGCCAGCGGTCTCTGGCTCTTCCCCGTTACGAACCCAAGAATGGGCTCACCGGCCTCAACCACCGCAATGGCTTTCGCAATCACAACAAAGAGCCAGACACCCAGCGGCAGGCCGGTCGCCGCAGACTGTTTGCTCAGGAAAAGAAAGGGGAAAAAGTGGACAGTGATGAGGCAGATGAGGAGGCAGAAGATGAAGGTGTTCTCAGTGACCAGCACAAATGTATATACAAGGTAACGCACCTCCTGTTTTGATAATGGCATTCCTAAATCTTATCGGCAAGCTAACTCTATTGTGTTTCCTTTCTGAATTGGCAGTATTATATGTCAAACTTGTTTCATTCACTGTATTCACCCAGTCAGACTGGCAGATGTGCCATTTCCTCAGGTAATGAAGTGTTTAGAGAGAGCATAGAGGGCTCACCGCTGAGCTGCCAGAGAACGTGCCAGAATATCAAGCGTGATGACTATGTTCGTCTGTATGCTGAACGCAGAGCCACACTGCTGGGGAAGAATGGAGGAAAGCTTAATATGTGATGCGTTTTGAGTTTTAATGCTGCCGAGGTTGGCTCTACAGTGGTTGATGGATGTGTCTCTATGCTGTGCTCTGCGTCACAGGTCTGAGCTTCATTTCAGAGCTACGATTTGCTAAGCTGCCAGTATGAGTGTCTATTTTGTTCCTCAGACAGATTTAAAGGTACAAAACGGCGTAGATCTGTTACAAACTCTAGTGAGCTGCCTGCCTAGGCAGTATTTTAGACATCATAGGCGTGCTCCCGACTTGAAGCTTAATTATAGTGCTTTGAGATCCCATTTTGGCCAAAATTAGTCTCAGCATTATATGCGCGTTTTTTTTCTTCTGCACAGAGACTTTTCATTTTATACATTTTGTTTTAAAACAACATTTATGCATGCTATGTTTATTAGAGTGTCAAGTTATTAGCTTAGCATGCTAGCATGAGGCTGCTTTAGAAATTAAAATACTTTTTTTGTGCATGTGGTTCAGGTGAAGAGCACTTTTCGCACAGCCTGTCTGCTGCCCATGAACAGCGTTTTAATTCAGACATTGGAAGGTTTCGTTTTGATTTGCATGCTGCAGTGGAAAGTAGATTACCAATGTAAAAAGCGAGGCAGAGATATAGGGCAGTGTTTGTGTGGTTCTTGTGTTTGAGAGAGGACCGGTGGTAAAGGAAAGAGAGAACTGTAACTGGGTGGGTGGGTATCGGTGAGAGTGGCTGTTGCGTGAGAGGGCTTGTTCCCAGGCCCTCAGCTCCTGGTGTACGTGAGGCTGAGTTCTTAGCTATAGTCTATGTAAGGTGACTCCGTCTACCGCACCAGCCCTATAAAAATACCCCGCTGACTCTTATAGCACCCCGTCTGTCTGTCTGTGTGTTGTTGTCTGAGGTAACACTCTCTGCTGGGTGGGACGGTGAGAGTGGGCCTCTTCACAGAATGGTTTCTGAATATAGGTCACAGCTCAGCTCCTCACACACACACGGCACTTTGTTCATCTCCAGTGCGGTACCTGGCAATTGTCTTTGTCTATAGTTATCAGTGCTGTCATGCGGTTAAGATTGTGAGTGTTTCTCAGTTGTGCCGTGGTGCTTAAGAAGAGTTTGAGATAGACAGCTTGTGGAACAATGAATGGGAAAAACTAAAACACTTAGCTTGATAGTTGTTCATGGGATGGAAAGGAAGTAGCTAGTCTTTAAAATAAAAGATGACAAACAGCATGTCTATTACCTCAGGTTTTAACCTTAATTTAAGCAGAAGAAGCCATATTTAACAGAACTTAATGGTAATTTGACAGATGTTATAAAATTCGAAGCTTGTTTTTGAGTAGCCAATTCCAAGATGGCCGCCAAACAAACAAACAAACAGCTTATTCCACAGATTATTTTGCCATTTTTCTTACTGTTTATTGTTTTTTTTCCAGGGGAGATCAGTATCTTTGACCACCTTTTACAGAATAGCAAGAAATACAATGATGATGTGCTTCAACAAAGAGCCTGGGGCTGCTGAAGTTGAGGTACACACAAACCACTTCTTGTATTTTAACCAGATGTAATTGTGTACAGTGTAGTATGTTACTATACTATTGGTGTGAAATGTCGACCCTAGTGACCAGTATCAATGCTAAAAAAAGTATAATAATATCTGCTCAATGACAAATTGTCTTTAAATAGCATGTACTTTCCATGTTGCATATTTTATAAGCATATCCCATGACAGTTGTATCCTTGTATCCTGTCATATTTCCTCATTTCCTGCCATTTCTCTTCATCTCCATCTGTCCTGCTTTTCTTTATATAGCAAGATTATTGGCGGATAGTGGAGCAGAGGGACTGCCACGTAGCAGTGCATTATGGGAAAGTGGACACAAACACACATGGAAGCGGCTTCCCTGTGGGCAAGTCCGAACCCTTTTCCAAGTAAGAGCTGCTTTCATTTGAGATGAATCAAAGGCATGGTGGGAAGATGTATTAGCGCTTATAAAAATGTTTTTCTCTCTGTCGCTGCAGGCATGGATGGAACCTCACTGTCCTTCCCAATAACTCTGGAACCATTCTGCGCCATCTTGGTGCTGTGCCTGGTGAGTCCACTATTGTTGTCAGTAGCAGGAAGGACATCATGTAAAGCTCCTTTGTTGAATAAGTCATCACCCGCTCTCTGTCTGTCTTTCTCTGGTTCTCTCTCACAGGGGTGACTGTTCCCTGGCTGAACATCGGCATGGTCTTTTCTACCTCATGCTGGTCACAAGACCAAAACCGCCTTCCATACATTGATTACTTACACACTGGTGCTGATTGCATTTGGTAAGTTTTTGTTCCGAGGTACCGTCTAGAAATGAATTAATGAATTAAAATAATTGAATTGAACATTTGCCCCATAAACCAGCTTTGGGATGTAACAACATTAGATAAATTCAAAGTATTTATTGATCGATTGATTGACTGAGAATAAAAAGTACTAATAAGAAACGAATAAAAAAATCTAAATTAATAATTAAATGTGTATTAGACAAATTTAAATAAACTATTGATAATTTGCATTATAATGATTTATGTGTATGATTTTTATGTGTATATATACCATTGTGTATATATTATTTTATAAAAATTTAAAGATTGCTTATACAGTGTGCATTATTGAAGTTACTGTTTTACATAATAAAATATATACTTTATATATTATATAATTGATTATATGATATTTCCATTTGCAATTTTTACATTTTTTTATAATTATCAGGTCCAAACACTTAACAAATGATGATTCTTTTCTGTAACAAAACATTGTACAATTTACAAATAGTTTGTTCCTTTGTATACTATTGCGTCTTGTTCAGTGAATCTTTATTATTATTATTTTTTTAGATACATTCAGTGTAATTTTAATATCATTTAAAAATATTCTGAATAAGTTTTTATTTTTCTATTTTAGGTTTTCGTTTTAATTTTAAAGTTTATGTAATTTTGTGGTGATTTTAGTAAATTTAGTACTTCAACTTAAACATTTCAATTAGTTGCCAAGGCAAAATGTTTTTTTTGTTTGTTTGTTTGTTTTAATTTACCAAAATGATTTTTAATGTGTTCACTAAATGTCATTTCGGTCTAAAATTGTACATTTTGTAATGTCTTTGCTAACTCAGCTGTGTTGTACAGATCAGCTCCTCTAGAGGGCGCATTACTCTGTAAAACACGCAGACACTTACAGTGTGCATTCCACTCACTCTAGCATCAGCTGTTTGTCTGTGTTTTTATGTGCATGACTCATCATAATAAAGCCAAGGCCTGTTTCCATAGCAACAAAGCTGGTTTAGAAGCCGGCAGACAGCGCTGTTGTCTTATGTCAACCAAACAATGAAACTGACAGGAAGTTCTGCCCGTCCCATTACAGGTATTCTATTCCTGCTGAGGAAAAGACAAAGCTTGATAAAGTGGTGCACACACTGCTACAGGCCAACGGCACGCCGGGACTGGAAATGCTGGAGAAGAACGTTATGGTAAGATATTGTAAACAAAAATAGCATTACCTTTTTGTGCAGTTGTTTTACATTGCATGTCTCTGCATTTCTCCAGATTTCTCCTGAGATGCTTTGTCGTGAGGGGATCAAGGTCCACCGCATGGTCCAGCAGAGCGGGCAGTTTGTGGTGGTCTTCCCCGGTGCGTTCGTGTCCAGGGTGTGCTGCGGCTACAGTGTGTCTGAAACTGTGCACTTTGCCACACCACAGTGGATGAACCTGGGCTACGAGGCTGCTAAGGTGAGTCTTTCACATTTCCACATCCGCCTGTGGGACCTATAGACGTTTACTAGGAGATGTTTAGAAGACGCTCTACGTGTTTGCTCTTCTCTTGCAGGACCTGAAATACAGACACATAGCAAAACCCTTCTCTATGGAGAAGCTACTCTACCAGATCGCCACAGCCGAGGCCAAACGAGAAAACAGACTTGTGCTCAGTACAATCTCTTCTCTTCTCAAAGATCTCAGGTGAGCACTGGACACCCACCCTGATGTTTGGCCCAACTGATGAAATCTTGTACTTTTTTTTTTTTTTGGGGG
>NW_015641422.1:526325-531419 GCF_001515625.1 Sinocyclocheilus rhinocerous
TTTTGGGGGGGGTAGAGGTCAGTCTGGACCTCTGCTGGGAAGGAAATCTAAAAACCGGACCTCTTGGTCCACTAACTGGAATTGAATACCCCTGTCCTACAGGAACATAGAGATGAAGCAAAGGCAGGATCTGTATGAAGCAGGGCTGCTCTCCTCCGCACGCTACTGCACTCACGACAACAACCCGTCACCCGCTGACACCAGGAAGAAACCGCGCAAGTGGCTGGCGCTGGAGTCATCCGAGAGACGCTGCCAAACGTGTCAGCATCTCTGCTACTTATCTATGGTGAGATTCAGCTCAGATTATACTGTACTGTAGATCCAGTATAGTATACACTAAACCAACAAACTAAGGCTCTGTCCTAATTTGAATGCTTATCCTGCGCTCTAAAAGTATCACAGCTATGACAAATACTACTCCCAAATTAGCCCATATTAGCCCAAAAAGCATTTTTTTAAATCTACTGCAAAAAAAAAAGTATATCATCAACATGCTGTGATTATAGGATGCACTAATTAATTTCACTATTTAGGATAGATTGTATGCTTATTGGGACTTACTTTAGTGGTCAGTACAGTCTATACTATACTAATATTAATATTATAGTACTTTGTACAATCTATAACAGCTGGTATCTATAATAGCTGTTCTCAACCAATATAATCTAAAGTTGAAACTATTTCTTATTTAAATTTTTCCCCGTAACAGCTGTCATTTTTATTTAAGAACCAGGGTCCTCACATTATCCAGGGAATGAGGGAATTTTAAAGCTGTGATTTCAAGACCAAGAAAAGTCAAGGACATAAAATGAAAGCATAATCACGAGTGACTACAAAAGTTGTGTTCATTAGTATTTTTAAAAAAAAAGTATAAACCCTTAAGAAGATAATTAGAACTTCTGGAATTAAGGAATTTAATTATTTTAATATTTAATATTTTTTAATAATATTTTAAATAGTTTAATTAAAAATTAAATTAATTAAATAATTGCATTTTTATAATATTTTAATATTTCTTTAATATTGCAATTTTATATGAATATTTTAATATGTTTCTACTCCTGATTTCGATAAATGAACCGTTTGGTAACACTTTGGATTAAGGAACACATATTCACTATTAACCAAGAGTTTTCCCTCAATAAACTCCTAATTACTGCTTATAATAAGTTATAGCAAGTAAGGTAGTAGTTTATGTAAAGGGTCTAATATGGTCATGCAGAATAAGGCATTAATATGTGCTTTGTAGGTACTAAAAAACGGCCCTTATGCTAGTAATATGCATGCTAATAAGCAACTAGTTAATAGTGAATAGTGTTCCCTAAACTAAAGTGTTTCCAAAAGTTAAAAAAATGTGTAGCTTTGTGATTTATAGCAGAAGTACCAGAAATGTCTTGAAGGCCCCTTTTGAATGTTATCTTTGACAATGGGGGCCCTTGGAGTCCACTGATCTATACAATACTGCACTGTACTACGAATCACAATAAAGCCTACAGTATATACTGTATTGGCTAATTAAATCTATATTGCAGTGTTCTGTAATGTCCTTTGTTCTATACTGTACAACACTGGTTTTCTTTGTAGTTTTGTCAGTGTGCGTTGTATAATCATTTGTTTTCACTGTGTTGTCGTCTTAATAGAACTGAACAGTTCTACAGTTGACTCACAGCTGTGATTTTACCTCCAGTGCTGATGATTCACATTCAGTCATCGCTGACAAAAGAAATACTGAGCGTTGAAAATGAGTTCTGATCTTAATTGAGCTGATGGCTGTTGTTAATGCTGCAGGTGGTGCAGGAGAATGAAAATGTGGTTTTCTGTCTGGAGTGTGCGCTGCAATATGTGGAGAAACACAAAAGCTGCCGCGGCCTCAAGATGATGTACCGCTATGATGAGGTAAGACACATGATCAGAAACATGCCTGCAGGGGGAGCTGTTGAGACGCTTTTGCTTAAACGACCCTCCAGGGTTCAGCAACCCTCCTAAATGGACTGTTGCTGTTCCTTCATAAAGTATTGTGCTCTGGCAGAGTGACAAACATTTCCACATACAAATGAGTTTCTGTGGATCAAGTGTTGTATTACGGTTTTATTGTATATTTATAATATTATATTATAATTACAGCAATTCCCAAATGAGTGTTGTTGTTTTTTTTCCTCAAAACAGTAAGTTCACATCTCTGAACAGTTTGTGTCTTGTTCACACCAGATATATTTGTTATTAATTTAAAGATTCTCTGTAAAATTCTCAAATTCTTTCAAATAACTCATTTGAATATATCTTAAAATGTAAACACAGTTTTCCTGTGATTGTAAAGCTGAATTCTCAGCATCATTACTCCAGTCTTCAGTGTCACATGATCCTTCTAATATGCTGATTTTTTTTCTTTTACTTTTATGTGGCAAGTATACATTTAAATTATTAAAAGTGACCATAAAGATGTTTTTAATGTTGCAAAAGATTTCTATTTCAAATAAATGCTGTTCTTGCGAAATTTCTGTTGATCCTAGAATCCTAAAAAAAGTTTTCGCAAATACTTTAAGCAGCAAAAGCACTGATAATAAAAAAAGAAAATAATTGTGCACCATTAATGATCAATAATAACACCAAATCAGCATATTAGAATGATTTCTAAAGGATCATGTGACACTGAAGAGTGATGATGATGAAAATTCAGCTGTGCATCACAGGAATAAATTACATTTTAAAAAAATATATTCAAATAGAAAACAATTATTTTAAATAATCTTGGGTGCGCATAAGAGACTTCTTTCAAAAACATTGTTTAAAACTATTTTATTGCAAGTAGACAATAAAGTAAAACAAAAATGAAATTTGTATATATCAAAATATTTCCAGGGTTAATCAGTACGGCTCACACAATGAAAAACGGCCTTTTACTGACAAAACACCTGGTTTTGAAGAATAAATAAATTGTTTGGGGTTACTACTTTTGACAATTGCATTCACAGTTTAGAGAATGCTGAGACTGTTTTTAACAAATGAGCCAAAGGGATTGACAAGAACTAAAGTACCAAAGTATGTCATGTCACCTTTTTCACGATGGTCTCTCCCTGTCTTTGGCTCTGTTTGGTCCCTCAGGAGCAGATCAACAGTTTGGTGAAGCAGGTGTGTGGTAAAGCCCTGGTGAGAAGCGCAGCAGACGGCTGTAACGGCTCCAGCCCCACCAAACCGCCCGCCAAGCGTGGCCCCCGCAAGAGATCCGCCGTGGAGCTGTCCCTGACCCACCTGTCCAAAAGTGCCGCCGCCGCCGTCTCGTGAGGAGCGCCGCCCGGCCGCCTACGTCAGCCAATCGATTTCCTCTCCCTCTCTTCATATCATTTGTGTCTTATCACCCACATAGCAGGGCACAGTTTCCTGTGTTGAAAGCAGGCTGCCTTTTTTGCACTAGCGCACTAGTTTGTATTCACCAGATGTTTGATAGCATTAAGAGACATGGTCCCAAGGTGTGCATTTCACTGACAGGTGTGAGTATGATGTCATCCTTTCTGCCTGGACCCTCTTCCTCCTCGTCTTCGGCCCCCTTGACTGCACACACGCTCCTCCTGAACTGTGAACCTTGGGACAAATGGGTGCTTCTCTCCTCGTTTTTCCAGACCCCTTTCCTTTGAATGTTGGTGCTCGATGGAGCTGCCCGAGAATGTTTTTTTGTTTTTTGTTTTTTGTTCATTGTTTCGTTTTGTTTTTGTTCATTTTGTTTTGGTGTTTGCGTTGGGGTTTTTTTTTTTCTTTTCATTTTGGCCTTATTTTGGTGTTTGATTTGGTCTTGGTTTGTTTTTTTGTTTCATTTTGGTTTTTGTTTTGTTTTTGCTTTGTTTAGTTATTGTTTTTTGTTATATTTTGGCATCTTCATTTTGTTGTGGTTTTTGTTTCATTTTGTTTTTGTTTGTTTTTTTTGTCTTGCTTTTTTGTTTTGTTTCCTTTTAGGTGTGTTTTGGTTTTGTTTCCTTTTAGTTTTGTTTTGATGTTTCATTTTTGTTTTGTTTTGTTTCATTTAGTTTTGACATCACATTTGTTTTGAATTGAATTCATTTAGTCCACATGCAGCTCCTCTGCGGAAGACGCAGCTCTAAAGACAGTAAACACTTGAAATTTAGCTTGTTTTAATATCTGCTTTTTTTTTTTTTTTTTTTAAAGAGAAAATACTGTGTGTTTTTATTTCGACTGGTTTTTATTTCACACTTTCCTCTGTGGATTCGGGGAATGCTGTTTTCCATGGCAGCAGGTTGGGCTGTACTTGAGGAAGTGGGTGTTAGGGATTGAATGAGTGGGTCCCGTCCCGGCAGTGAGAGGGGTTCCTCCCACGCTGACGCTTACGAGCGATACCTGTGCCTGATGTTTAGCGGGGAGATCTTTCTTTATTTTGGTGCTGTTGTTTTTGTTTTCATTTTTTTACTGTATATCAATACAAAAAAGGTAATAAGAAAGAAGTGCTGTTCGCTAGCCTTCTTATCCCACAGGACGGAAGAGCCGGAGGCCTTTTCTGCTTCTAGATGTGCAATCGTGTCAACATTCCATTCTTCCAGACTTATTGATTCATCTGTACCAGTTAACATTAATTATTATATTATATTATTGTAATTATTATATTTTGTGTTTTTGACTTTTTATTTTCTCTTTTGTTCTGACGTGTTCTGATCTCAATTTAGAACCACTATTCAGAGGGTGTAAAATGTGAAATACAATTTCTTTTTTCTTTTTTTTTCTTTATCGTTTCTTTTTGTTCTGTCTTTTCCTTTTTGCAGAAGTATCATTGATTTAAAGAAACGTAAGAAAATCACCTTTTTGTACATAATCCTGTAAATGTCTTTAATACTTGAGCCTTTGTTGGAGTGACAGAAGGAAAGGACAGATAGATAGATGGATGATGTCAGATGAAGAAAAGCCTTACATTTCAGTTTCTTCAGCTGTGGGAGTTTGATGCGTAAAGGGTTGCTCTGGTAATGTGTATACATTTTAAGTGCTGCTTACATCACTGAGGACTAAGATATGGAGTCGCGATTTCCCCCTAGTTTTGTTTTTTAGGTTTACTTTTTTAAAGAAAAGGGAAAATACTTTCACAAAAAAAAAAAA
>NW_015641422.1:531746-533251 GCF_001515625.1 Sinocyclocheilus rhinocerous
TTACATTTTCATTACTGAAAATTCAACATTGTAGTAGCTACTCATGTTGCACTGAGCTTGCCAGGGGGAAAAAAACTATAATCCAGTTTGTTGGTTGTTGTCCTTAACAGAAGACTGAACTGTTTTAGGAGTATTTAATGAAAACCAAATCGAGTTTTCAACAAAAAAAAAAAAACAGCTTTTGTCAAGTTTTTATGGCCTTACGATGTATTTTATTCAGAAATGTTGTTGTTTTTGTTCCTTTTTCTACAATATGAGAGATTTGCTCACGGTCAGGCGAGTTAATTTATTAGCACTCAGCTCTTTCTCTCATGAGGAAAGATTTCATGTTGGTTATATTGCAAGTTTTATTTTGGTTTGCTTTTTGTTTTTTTACTTTTTTCAATTTGTACTTAAGGTTTAATAAAAACTCATGGACAATTCACTGTCAGTCTGTGCTCTTTGTTACTGAACTTTATATTGGTTTAAAGAGGAATGTGTTGAACAAGGGAATCTTTTCTGACACATGGACCCCCACACTCTCAGATGGCTTTGGTATAGCGTCATATAATGTATTGTATAACTTAATTTTATTCATGTTATTAATGAGTTACAGGATACTCAGTTAAATATACATTTTGAAATAATACTTAATAATAATGTAATAATATAAAAATACTTATATTCTTAAAAATGGTATTTTTACATTTTTGTTTTAGTTTTATACTCTTATTTGAAATAGTATTAATATTGGTTGTAGTAACAGTACTATAATAATCTGATATAATTAAAATAATAAAAAATAAAATAATACATGACATTAAATATTTCATTTTATACATAATAATGTTATAAAAATAATACTTTTAGCCAATCTTTATTCAATTATTTAGTTACTATTTAGTACTACTAGCAATGTGTAATAACAATGATTATTATTTATTATTATTATTTAATAGTGATTGTAGTAATAATACTACATTAATCAAAATACTTTTACTTAATTTTTAGTAATAGTAGTAATTTTAGTAGTAAATTTTGTTTAATTTTAGTAATAGTAATTTTTGTTCCATCATTTTATACATAATGTTATAAAAATAATACTTTTAGCCAATCGTTATTCAATTATTTAGTTACTATTTAGTACTACTAGCAATGTGTAATAATGATTATTATTTATTATTATTATTTAATAGTGATTGTAGTAATAATACTACATTAATCAAACTACTTTTACTTAATTTTTAGTAATAGTAGTAATTTTAGTAGTAAATTTTGTTTAATTTTAGTAATAGTAATTTTTGTTCCAAAAAATAGTACTTATAATCAATCAGTTTTTATTTACATATTAAACTATTAAGTACTACTAAATATAATACGTTTTACCCAATCAGTCTTTATTAAATTATTTAGTTACTATTTAGTACTACTAGCAGTGTAATAACAATGATTTACAATTTGTATTATTATTATTATTATTAATAGTGGTTGTAGTAATACTATAGTAATCAAAATGTAAAAAAAAA
>NW_015641422.1:534201-577783 GCF_001515625.1 Sinocyclocheilus rhinocerous
CAACAATTGATTATTAATTATTATTGATTAAACTAATGATTATTATTTATTATTATTATTTAATAGTGATTGTAGTAATAATACTACATTAATCAAAATACTTTTACTTAATTTTTAGTAATAGTAGTAATTTTAGTAGTAAATTTTGTTTAATTTTAGTAATAGTAATTTTTGTTCCAAAAAATAGTGCTTATAATCAATCTTAAGTACTACAATTTTATTTACATATTAAACTATTAAGTACTACTAAATATAATACGTTTTACCCAATCAGTCTTTATTAAATGTAGTTACTATTTAGTACTACTAGCAGTGTAATAACAATGATTTACAATTTGTATTATTATTATTATTATTAATAGTGGTTGTAGTAATACTATAGTAATCAAAATGTAAAAAAAAATTTAATGTAAAAAAAAAAATGTCTTTAAATTTTTTGTTTTATAAGCATTTAGTAATAGTAATTTTTGTTCTAAAAAAAAACAAAGTAGTAGTAGTAGTAGTAGTAATTACAATAACAACAACAGTCAATCTACAGACTCCCTATGGACCCCTTGGTGTAAAATCCTTGTGCTAGACCAATTAGACCAGTCCACAGAATGATATATTTTTAAGCATATTTTACCAGTCAAGGATCTGCTACAACTGACTATTTAAATGCTGAATTTTGCATTTTAATTTTGCTCCTGTATCTATCTCCACATGGTTTTCCCTGCTGTAGAAACAGGCTGGCAATGTAAAGTATTGAAGCTTGGCCCAGAGCCTAAATTGTGCTGTTTTCATCATAATAATCAAAGTCACTCTGGTGAGCCCGAGGCCTCTAAAGCATGATCGATTTTATACATACAGAGACAGACGTGTACCTCACGACATAAACATCCCTTTTGAATACATTTTTGAACATTTGTAATCTAAAGCCATTTTTAAAAGCTGGAAATACTCCAGGTATGGATTTACAAGATGTGAGACCGATCAAACTAGTTGTAGAGTGGCAAGAATATAATATAGATAATGGCGTATGTTATAACACTGTAACTGACAACAGTGGCACAGAGGGGCAAACAGCAGACCAGCTGTATGCAGTGAACGTCCAACAGAATAAAAGATATTTATTGATTTGGAGGGCAGGCACAGGATCGGGCTTCACACTGCACAGCACACGACAAAGGATTTCTTTACAAAAACCAAAAGGGTTTCATTAAACACCAGTGCACACTCTTCCTTTGGACGCGAGTGCATAGCACACCGCTAAGTGCATCACTTCCTTTTACAGTCCTCTGTGTTTTCAGGATGAGCTGCTGCTCTCACAGTTCTTGATTGGCTGGTTTCGTTCTCTTTCGGGTAACGTGGCATCCTCCTCGACCTCTCCCTGATCCGGCTGGACAAGCGGAGAGTCGGGGATGGCTGCTGGTCCCCTCTCATCATTATCATCGTCCTCCTCCTCTTCCCCCGCCTCCGTGTCCTGGCTGGCTGAGTCCGTGCAGGTGGAGGACAGCGACGCCAGCTTGTGTCTCAGGTCGGCCCGTGTGGGCACCTGAAGAGTGATCTCAGAGGTGAACGACTCCACATCAGGACCTGAGAGAGAATCGTTCAGAAAAGGGATTAAGAATGCTCATTTGTCTTCAGAAGTAAGGAACTGCTCAGACAACTTTTAGGTTATACTGGAGATCTGTTACTGTTGCTCTGCAAAATGTTGCGGGCTAGTTCCAGTCAATTCAGTAGGAATCTGGAGTTTCACAAAAAGAATCTCCACACAGATTCCGTTCAAGTTAGTGGTGACCAACAGAAAGCTGCTTAATTTGAAAGTCCCATCTTTGTGAGTTTTGCTTGATGCATCACTACATTACTGACAATGGAAAATGTATCTATTTGTCCCCAAATTTTCATCTAAATTTAGTGAAACTTTTGTGGGCAATCGTTTAGCGATGAAGCACCGCTTGCACAGTTCCCAAAAACTGGACTGGAGTGGTGTGGATTACTTGTGAATTATTGTGATGTATTTATCGGCTGTTTGGACTCTCATTCTGACGGCACCCATTCACTGCAGAGGATCCATTGGTGAGCAAGTGATGTAATGTTAAATTTCTCCAATTCTGTTCTGATGAAGTAACAAACTCGTGTACATGCTGGATGGCCCGAGAAAAGGTTTGCTAACGGGTGGGAAATGTTTGCAATGTTTGGAAACTTTCCAGGATTTCGGAAACTTTTGGAACGTTTTCCATAAATTGTCCACTCCTTTATAACCCTACCTGAGAGCAAGATTTTCAGGAAATTTTCATTTGGGGCGTGAACTATTCCTTTACTAGTGTTGCCACAGAGAAATGCATAATTTAAACATCTCAGAGCAGAACATTCGGGTTTTCATTTAATATTTACAGTAATTGCAACATGCACGAACTTTTCATGGAGTAAGGCATTTCCAGAATTCACTGCGACATGTTTAAAGTTGCATTATATAAAAATACATCCCATCTACTTTCTAAATGCTTTTTATAGATGTTTGTGTGATCGATTCATCCATGTATGTGACTTCTTTCTGGTGATGTATGCAGGACTTCTCTAGTCATTTAGTCTGTGTAAACCCTGTCCCTGCAAGCTTGGGTTCATCTGCCACACCCACATCTCAAAATCCAATCAACATCCGAAGTCCAGCCAAAGCCCCGCCCCACATTTAGTCTTTTTCTGTACACTTGGATATGCATCACAATATGGAAGAAAAGATCTGTAGCTACTTTTGTTCACTGCAACTTTAAAACTTCAGAGAAATTAATCCGAGATGGCAGACGGTATATGTGAAATCTGTACTTTTACGGAAATATACTGCATTTCTTTAATTACTCAGTATTGATAACAAAAAAAGTTATATAGAATATGCATTAATTGTGTTGACATGCTAGCATCAAACTCTCTAGTGAAATGTAACGAATATCACAATCAGATTCCATTTTAAATTAAGTTATGCTGTTTTTGTTGGTACAGTAGCTGCTTATGTAGACTGTAGACAGTGATGCAGTGCACTTGATTTTAGAACAGTAAGTCCAGTGTCCTGATGTTGCCTGTATAATCCAGAGAACTTGACCTTCAGTGCAGCTCAATGCAATTAGTGATAATTGTAAAACCTGTCTGTTCTTCTCTGGATGCAATCAGACATCATCTCAGCGTGTTCTGCTGACGGTGGCAGTAAATGTCAGCACTAATTTAATGGCATCTCAGCATTAGTGAAACTAAAGAGTTCTTTAAACATAAGAAGGGACGCAATACCAGGGAGCCACTTTCGTCATTAGCTAAGAGTGGTTTAGATCTATGGAAATCAGTCAGGCTCCACTTAAAAATGACATAACGATAGAGCAGTAACACCTACAGAGTGAGTAAAAATATTGATTGATGGTTGGGAAATGTCACTATATGTATGTATACCCAGTAACGGTGAAGCCACACTGTTGTCCTCGCCACCAGAGTTGAGAAAGACGTCCAACGCCTCATGGTCAGACATGTCCATCAGGTCCATTTGCTCCAGCATGTCCACGTTCACCTCCATTGATGACATGCTTCCTATTGTCTCTGTGAACCAAAGGAAGAACGATAGCATCACTTCCTGCAACCTCGCCCTTCAGTCGCTAAGATGTATCAAGGATTTGAGTCCAGGATGAACGTTTAACACATGGAGTTGGCATCTCTGTGGACGAAGAGACCCTTCATGTGAGTCAACTCTTGCCAAATAGAAGAGCAAATTTGCTTGTGTCAGATCTCATTTGATGTACTGAGCTATGTCCTGGATTCGTCACCTTGCAGTTATGTTGACTCTGTGATGTCATTAGCACATGCTTCACAAACACAGATTGCGGCGTGAGGCATGCCCGTCACATGTGCGTGTGTGAGCGTGACATCAGTAAGCAGAGCGGTGAACTGCGTACCTCAAGGTTGTGCAAGAGCGCAGCGGCACAGGGAGGTGGACAGCAAAGAGAGAGACATGTTAGCTCCCCTTTACAGTATTGAGACACAAACACAACCGCACACTCATACACTCAGAGTCTGGGTGTATGCTTTAAGAGAAATGACACAAAACACTCTTACAACACAATTTCAGTCCATACTCCAAAACTTGCCTGGTCCCGATCCATTAAAATAGAGGATTAACAGAGAATTGATGTATGTTCCCACCTTGATGTATGTAACAGCAATGACCGACTAGCTGATCCTAACCCTGCATTCTTAAAGAGTTAGTTCACCCCAAAATGAAAATTCTGTCATTAATTACTCACCCTCATGTCGCTCCAAACCTGTAAGACCTTCGTTCATCTTTTGAACACAAATTAAGATATTTTTGATGAAATCAAGGACATCGGTAAAACAATCCATGTGACATCAGTGGCTCAACTTCAATTTTGTGAAGCTATAAGAATACTTTTTGTGTGCAAAGAAAACAAAAATAACGACTTTATTCAACAATTCTTCTCCCCGAGTTACCGTCTTCCACCATTTTGGAGAGTACCAGGACACATGAGCGCACTTTCTCCTGAACATAAACAGCGCTGATCAGGGGAAAGCGTGAGCATGCGCTGTGGTAACTCCAAAATGGTGGAAGACTGTAACTTGGGGAGAAGAATTGTTGAATAAATTATGTTATTTTTGTTTTCTTTGCACACGAAAAGTATCCTTGCTACGTTTCTGGACCTGGGAACATTTCAGTTGCGTTGCTGTCTATGGAGGGTCAGAGAGCCCTCAGATTTCATCAAAAATATCTTAATTTGTGTTCTGAAGACGAACAAAGGTCTTATGAGTTTGGAACGACATGAGGGTGAGTAATTAATGACAGAATTTTCATTTTTGGGTGAACTAACCATTTAAAGGGGTCATCGGAAGCAAAATCCACTTGTATATGTTGTTTGAACATAAATGTGTGTACACATCCACCCTATAAATGATAAAAATCTTAAAATTCTTTGCAGAGTGACATAGTTCTGTAAAGGCCCCTCCCACGACTATTGATTGACACTGGCGCTTCCGACATCTGAGCCGCTGAAGACGCAGTGGATTACATTTGTTTTTGAAGGGAATGCACCCCCCGATCTACCTAAATGCGTCTATGTTCGCGCAAATCATTCGTGATCCAGCCTCACCTACAGAAGAATTGAGTATAAGGTTTTTTTTTAATGAATCTTTGCAAATCGCCTTTCCTAATAACATGCTAGTTAGCAAGTTCCGCAGCTAAATGCGGCTAAAGTTTACAGTCTCTCAGAGAACTGCTCGTCACCCCACTGAAGAGAGGGGCAGGGTGAGCAGAGCTCATTAGCATTTAAAGAAATTTTAACCTAAGTATGGTATAGACTTTTCAATAAGACCCTAAAGAATCATATCAACTTGTGGAAAATGGACATCTGATGACTCCTTTAATGACCCACTAGCTGATCCTAACCCTGCCTTCTTTATGACCCATTGACTGATCTTAACCCTGCTTTATTTATGACCCAGTGGCTGATCTAATTCCATATCTACTTTAGGGCACACTGGCTGACCCTTACCCCACCTTCTTAATGACCCATTGGCTGATCTTAGTAGTGGTTTCCTAATGACCCATTGGCTGATTTTAGCCCCACTACTTTATGATCCACTGGCTAATCCTAACCCCACCTTCCTAATGAACAATTGGCTGATCCTAACCCCACCTTCTTAGTGACCCACTAGTTGATCATAACCCTGCTTTCTTTATGACCCACTGGCTGATCCTAACCCCACCCTCGTAATGACCCTATGGCTGATCTTGGTCCCACTTTCTTTATGGCCCATTGGCTGATTTTAGCCTTGTCTCCTAATAAGCCATTGGCTGATCTTAGCCCTCTCTTTTTAATGACCCATTGACTGATCTTAACCCTGCTTTCTTTATGACCCAATAGCTGTTCATGGCCCCTCTTACTTATTGACCAAAATGTTAATCCTAGCCTTGGTTTCTTTATGACCCAATGGTAGATCTTAGCCCTGCCTTCTTAAAAGGTGTGCTTGACATCAGATGCGTGTAATTTTACTGATTGGTGAGATTTGCCGCGTCCAGTTGGAGATACTCCAATGCTCCACAGCATTTGCATACTTTATCACAGTTGAAGTGGATTATTTCTCCAATAAAACAGAATTTTGAATTTTACATACAAGAAACAGTATAACTGTTCATTCAACACATTTATGTGCTGCTTAATGCAGGGTCTATAAGTTTTAATTTTGACACAGTGTAACATTAAGGTTACATGAAAAGAGTTTTTACAAGTATAAAAACACAGAGTTGTGAGCATAAGCAGAACTGTAGGCTTTTGGTAGCCATTAATGCAGGCAGCATTACCCATTGGACTTGCAGTTCCACAACAACTCTCTTCAGCTGCTCTTTTGTACATTCCCATGCACTATGTGTCCCCTGAGCTATTGTACAAATTGACCAGTTGGAAGATGAAAGCAACACTCAGTTTATCTGATTCAAGACTGGGAATAGCATCCCCAGTGCAATATCTTGAGTGCTGTGGACCCGGCACTCTTATGGCGCTTTTACACTGCATGGTACGGCACGGTACGGCTCGGTACGGTTCACTTTTGGAGCGCCAATATTTGTAATAAAGACTACTGAGTGTTTTTGTACCAGTCCATCTAAACAGACAAGGTTTGTTAAATTATTCACACGGGATACAGCATATTTACTTTTTGGAAAATAGTTTCTGTTTGTATTACTGTGTCTGGCACATTTTGATCTGGTCCAGGTTTGAGCCGAGGGAATGGGCATAGCTCACCTCTTCTCTCTGCGATCTGTAGGTATCCTGTGGACAGGTAGTGCTCCATGTCCTGCTGAAAAGCCTCCTCAAAAAACTTTTGCCTGTCCTTTAGCTTTACCTGTGGCTGGACAGACTCTGCCTCCGGTACTCTCTGAGCATGCTCCAGCTCCAGCTCCGCTGTGATTGGAGGACAAAAAGAAAGGTGATAATACAAACTTTGTTAAAGGTTTTCTTAACCAAACCTGTTAAAACTCTCTGAAAATTAAATCACCCATGCAAGACATTTCAATTCAGAGATGTAAACTAGCATTTCAAAAGACTTGCATACAACATGCAACCATAAAAAAAAGTCATAAAAAAGTGTCAAAGTCTGAGTATTCTCCAAGATATCTTTAAAGGACATAAAAACAAAGATTTAGATTAAATCTCTGCTCTGCACAGCTTGATCTGAATCAGCGTATTCACAGGTAAAGAGGTGTTCTGGCAAGACATAACTAGTCCACATTTTCCTAAAACTGTCTGGAGAATGCCGTCATAGCCCTGTGTGCTATATGGTTTAACATGGTGGCGGATCTGAATGGTCAGTTTATCTATCTAATGATTTATTTATTTATTTCATTTTGCCGCATTAAGGGTGCTTTAAGTAGTTTGGTTTTAATTTAAAATCATTTAAACATTAGGAAATAATGAGTCAATTGGGCAAAGAGTAGAATTGTGTAAACTCACATAAGATGAAGATTGTACTCATAATAGTTTTACAATTTTTTTTTTTTAATAAATTATTAAATTACTATTAAATTAAATTGTTTATATAATTATAAAGGTCTGCGGTGTTTCACTAAACTGCTGAGAGAATCCTCGTGCTCATTGGCTGCAGCCTCCGTTAATGCTAGTAGCATAGTGTTGTTTGTAACACCAAGAGCTAAAATTGTGACCCCTGGACCACAAAACCAGTCATAAGGGACCATTTTTTGAAATTGAGATTTATACATCATCTGAAAGCTGAATAAATAAGCGGTTACACTTTACTTGAAGGGGTGTGCATAAGACTGACATGACACCTTCATAATCATGACGTGACACATGTCATGAATATGAAGGTTTTTTATGCATGTTTATGACAACTAGCCGGGACATCAGGCTCCTGTGCGCCAACTGATTAAACACACCCAGAGAAGGGTTACATCTGGAATCTGAGGGTGCAAAAAAATCGAAATAGAGAAAATCGCCTTTAAAGTTTTCGAAATGAAGTCCTTGCATATTACTAATCAAAAATTACGTTTTGATATATTTACAGTAGGAAATTTACAAAATATCTTCATGGAACATGATCTTAATATATAATTTTCTACCTTACCTAATGATTTGAGGAGAACACTATCTGTACGACTGAAGAAGCCTTAAAGGTCTAAAGCCAGAAGACAGAAAGACTGTCAAAGACAAGCGTAAACACAGCTACAGCATACACAAGGTGGAAAGATTTGATGACGGAGAAAATCCGTTGTGATGCCAAGTTGCTTCATTTGTGTTGGACAGGTAAGAGAATGAATTAACTGTATAGACAGCTCTCTAAAATGCACTAATATATGTGTCATGCTGACCGCAGTGGTGTACATGAAGAACAGTGATGCTAATGCTAGCTAAAGAACTGCTGAATGCACATTTAATAGCAAAAAACTGCAATAACAGTAAATTTTTAAAAAAAAATTTATTTCAGTATGAGTCATCAATAAGAGAGACTGTAAATTGCCTGCTAAAAGATGTTTGTCAATTTAGCAGTACACTATCATGCAGTAGAAAGCTAATTCAGTGTTTCCCAACCTTTTTTTTGTCGCGGCACCCTTTGGAAATTTTAACAAACTTGTGGCACCCTACAAAATTAATTTTGTCACAATATTTCAATTTCTAACTTCGATATGATCATTTGAAAAGTATAGATATTCGGTACAACAGGGAAGAACTGCAGAATATAATGTCATACAGATATTTTTAATATTATTAAAAAATGTCAGAAACTATACTGTACTACATCGATGTTTCCTGTCAGCTCGACTTTTGAGTGGACTTGCTGTTCCGATGAGCATGAACGGTATACGAGTGGAGCGCACACATCTCTAATTATTGGCGACATCAGAAATGGATATTATATAATAGATGCTTTTTTGAACATTTTAGCAATTAAAAAATATTAAAAAATAATTTTTTACAAGGCACCCCTGCTCTCGACAGACGGCACCCCAGGGTGCCACGGCACCCCGGTTGGGAAACACTGAGCTAATTGACCATAAAAAGTAACGTGTATGTGTGTGTGTTTGTGTATTGTGTTATTGTTATATTTAATTGCTTTTAACTTGATTTAAAAAAAATAACTAAATATGGCAATTTAGTGGTCAGTTTGTAAAGTGTTTATTTAAATATTTATTTTTGACTTTTAGCTTGATAATTGTTTTTGATGTGGTAGGCTACTTATAGTCCTGCACGCATACTGTAAGAATCAACCACATATTCAGTAATAACTAATGACTGTGCTTGTTTAGTGTTTGTGGGAAGATGAGGGCTCTGTCTATCCCGTATTTACCAGCTTTCAGGAATTCCAGGTGTCTGCATACTGTATCTCTGTTGTTTTCTGTCTATTTTACTGCCTGTTTTTGCTCTTCTGTGGGCTGAAGTGAATGTGGAAAAGTACGGCTCCTTTATTGGGCTGCAGAGACCTGACTGTGAGTGTGTGTTGCATCAGTAACTTGATTGTGGATAAAAGTAAGTGTGCTCATATTCATTTTAAGAGAAAGCACAGATAAAACATTGCGTGTGTGCGTGCGTGTGTGCGTGCGTGCGTGCGCGTGTGTGTGTGTGTGTGTGTGTGTGTGTGTTGTGTGTATTAATTAATGGCTGTGTTCATCCTGAGGGAAGCAGTTCTGGTCTCTGGTCTTTCATCAAAGAGTTGTGCTCCAGTGCACGCATGTCTTTTCTTCATTTGCCATTTCATTTCACTCTTTGACCAAAGGCCTGCTCACAGCACACACACACACACACACACACTCCAATACACTTTTGAATAGACTTGAATCAAACTTTCCTCTGTTTTGAAGTGTGGACTCACATTCTTAATCTATAACATCTATATACCTCATACTAAAGTAACCATTTAGCATGTCTACAACATGATTAATGTTCCTTCTGTTTCCATTTTGTAATCATTATATATTCATTCTGTCACACTAATGCAAGTTATTAGTATATAATGGCCCATTACAGTTAATTTAATGATGCTCTGTGCATATGCATGTGTGTTTGTGTGGATGTTGTAATGTGATTATGACTAAGAGCAATAGAAGGGTCTGTGCATGACAGCGTGGAATAGAGACATGTAATATTCTGTTCTCAGCCTGCCAGACTGATTTTGCTCCCAAAGTGTCATCTTAGAGAATTTCCTCTAAGATAGCACTGCTCAAAAAGACAGTTCAGCTTGTGTTAGAAGTCCAGTTCTCCTTCAGACTGTTATTTCTCTTGATAGGAGCTTCAGTCTTTGCTGCTGCTGTCCAGATGCACTGACCTGAGACTGAACCTCCTCACTTTCTCAAAGAACACTGAGTCTTTAAGAGGACTAGAAAGTTTTGAGTTAAGAAATACAGTCTTCTAGAGGCCTAGAGAATACTGCAACTTTTATACAAGATACATTTCTAGTTTCAACATTATTTCGACAGTCATCTTTAATTGAAAAAAAGTATCAGCTGAATGCAAAGTGACCCACATTTTGGTTTTTGCTCACTGAAAATGTGTACAATTTAACAATTGACTCATGGAGTAGCATTCAAATATCCATATCTTTGGAAAAGAACAATGTAGACCTTAAAAATTTTTGTTAAGAACCTAAATCCAAAATAGGATATTAAGATATATTTAATACTTATTGAGTTAATGTCATGCAAACTTTGGAAAAAATAAAAACTTGAGAAGTGCATTTTCCATTTTTTGAACTTTCACAATTATAATGCAACAAAGATTGCTAAAGTCAACAGATTTTAATAATAGACCTACCATTGTCTTCAAAATCGTCTCCTCTACAAAATAGATTACTCAGTAAATTTTCATCCATGACATTTAATATTTTGACTTTCATCGCTATTTATGTTTGTATTTCTTCAGAAAAAAAAGAAACAACATTTATTTTGTTTGATTTTAAATCATTCTAAGTCTTGTGTGACCCCCTTAGAAATTTGCTGAGGCCCCCTAGTGGGGCCCCGGCCTATTAGTGGACTCAAGAATCAGTCAAGGAATGTTAGCAAAAATGACACTTTCCTGTTCTAAATTGCTTCCAATTCTTAAATTGTAGCACTTGGACAGTTTCAATATTGGACAGAGACATCTCATTGAATTTATTGTCCGAAAGTCCATTCACACCAATAACTTTAACTACATTAGCTGCATAATATCCACACAACACACAATAGAGCTCTGTTTATAGTAAGATGTAACAACATAACTGCTATGAAAGCGATCCCCATGATATAATTTCCCTGTCATTATCATTATGGTTGCACTCTACAGCGATTTTTAAAACGTTATTGGTTATAGTTATTGTTATAGTTCTCATTCTTGGTGTGAACTGGCCTTTAATCGTCCACTGGAGAATCTGCAGAATTCAAGAGCTCTTGGATCCTGTATAAAAACTCCCATCTGCTCACAGCCACAGTGTTCCCAACTTTGAATACACAGGATATCTGTGTTGTTCCAGTTATAACTTCCACTTTGGAAGAACGATTTGGGCAACATAAGGGGTCAGTTCATCCAAAAATGAAAATGCTCTCATGATTTAATCAACCTCATGTTGTACCAAACCCATGGCTTTCTATTTCTGTGGAACATAAACTCAAAAATTCAACAACTTTTATGCTATATTTCTGGGAGACATACGATAGCTTTGTGTGAGGAAGTGAATAAAATATATATAATAATTATTCACATGTGGCCTAGCTCTGCCTGGCATGTTCATCAGAGAAAAAAAGTGCTGTTTGATTCTTAATAAGTTATTCTTTTCAATTAAAATTTTTCATGAATCGTGCTGATCAATTTGATTCACTGACTCTAAGATCAAGTTGCAACTGTTCTCGAGTTAAGAGCTCACTATTAAGGGGACGATTAGTAGTGAATAACAACTTAAATTTCAACAGGTTTCTCACACAAAAAATATCATTTGGATTCATGTGGCTTTTTTACTTATGACCCAAATAACATACTTCAAAGGAATATACTTAAGTGTGAATTGAATGTAATGTTTTCAGATGTTTAACTGCCTGTTAATTGCAATTAGATTAAAATATATTATAGTTTAATGTTAAATGCACTTGGCTAAACTTAAGGTTGCTTTTTGGCATGCTTGAGTAGTATTTAATTACATATTTATATTCTATTAAAAATATGTTTAAAGTGTAATGCTGAATGTACCATCAAGCATTTATGGTAAACTAAATCCTTTAATGTTATTTGACTTGAAACATGTATTTGTAATTAGACATTTATAATGTAGTTGCAATTTAGTACATTATATTTAATAATATATGAAATGTCATTTCAAATAACACACTACAGTTAAGTACTTTACATAAGTCTACTTTAAAGCATGACAAGACTTAAAACTACAACATAAATGTACATTTAAGTAAAACTTAATTTATACTTTTACTTCTTTTTAATGATTACAAAGTGCTCTTTTTAAAAGTCTTTAAGTGAGTTAAGAAACGGCCATGAACATGTACTCTCTTTAAGTACACTTAATGACCTTTTATGTCATTAATATATTATCTGCATGTACAGTTTTTTTAAAATATAAAATGTGATGTACACTCCAAGTGCACATTCAGTGCAAATAAGCGCACTTGTTTTTCACAGGGGCTGTGAATGCTTAACTGTTCCTGAAGACGATGTTTAATTTTCTGCAAAGCCAAACAAACTGTTCACCGGTGCCAGAGTTCCCAGGATGCTCTTGTGTGTTTAGTCCTTATCTGAAGTCATGACGTATCTGTGTACTCATTGACTGTGCCCAGACAATTTTATTCCTCTTTACCATATAAAAAGAAGAATTTTGGTAAGTCCTAGAGGTGAGATGCAGGCACAAGAGAGCAGGTGGTGACCTGAAGAACGTAATGAGATGATCCCCAGAGATAGAGAGGGAAAGGAGGCTTAATAGTCATCATTCTGATGGCAGTCATCTGGCTGTGTGATTTAATGCTGATTAATTGGATCTACTTATTGACTGTGTCATTCCTCAATGAGAGCATGAATGATTGCCCACAGAATACCCCTACACACACTCCATCTATCTTGGTTTGTGTTCTTGTAATGGCTTCACGTGTGTGTAATTGCAATGACAGATTGTAGGGCCGTAGAAACAACAGAGACGTGTGCTGCGAGTGGAGTGAGCACTATTGAGTGGAAGATGATGTGCTTGGTTTGCCATATGGGCTGTTGTAAAGACTCATTCACACCAGCAGTAGTTCACGTCTCAGTCTTTGTGTGGAGACACCTGCGTCTCATACTGTGCCGTGCTCTATCTAATTTGGCCTCATTCAGAGCTCCGTAGCATCTTGTCATGAGATTGCATGTTATTTTGTACGCTACGTGAGGGGTTTTAAGTGTGAGGTGGTTAGGATTGACACTAAGGCAGGGTGAGAGGGAAAGCGTGGCTGTTCACGAGAGAGATTAAAGCAGCACACGAAGGATCAGACTGCTAACTATGATAATGCCATTTTAATTGCAAATGAATACAACTATACGAGGGTTAGCTTTAGGCCTGCTACTGCAAAATGTAATGTAATTCATAATAATACAATGCAAGACCAGGGATGATTATAGGATTTAATGGCTACTGTAGATATTTAAGAGTGACAAATGTGATTGCATAATAAATACATTAAAAATGCAATTCACACATACAACAACTGTGTGTCATCTATGATGTGCATGTTTTTAGTTTCAGAATTTAGGTTAATTTAAATTATTATTATTTCTTTGATTGCATTAAGTCAATAATGGCCTGGTAATACAATTGTCCTGATATTATAATGAAGAAAACCTTAAGTTGTTTGGCATAATCTTCAATTAAACAGTGCTTCACTGCTTACTGATACAGTGGCATGCGAAAGTTTGGGAACCCCTTGCAGAATCTGTGAAAATGTGAATAATTTTAACAAAATAAGAGAGATCATGCAAAATGCCTGTTATTTTTTATTTAGTACTGTCCTGAGTAAGATATTTTACATAAAAGATGTTTACATTTAGTCCACAAGACAAAAAAAATAGCTGAAATTATAAAAATAACCCAACTTTTGAACAGGATGAAGATGTCCCAATTTTTCTTATTTTGTTTCCCGGAAGACAAATTAAGCACAATTTACCTTGATCTTCAAATTCAAAAAGTTTTCACCCCCCGGCTCTTTACAACAAAATTTATATTTGACACCATCACAGTAATGCAAAATGTTTGTTGTCTGTACATTGCGTTGTGTTTATGTACATTGGGACCAAATGTTTTGGTGTACTTGTGTATGTTTTTGTCCTATAGTGACCTTTCATGCTACATTTTGCTTTATTTTTTAACTTAATGGTGTGAATGACACTAACAGATTGCAAATGGATGTCAGAGTAAATGATTAAAAATACTAAGCCAAAAGCTGATTTTATTTGCTCGTGTAAAGGTGCTCAGTGTGTTAAACAGGAGTTCACTGCCAGTGTTAGTCTTGCCATTCCTAATGGTTCCAGACAGAGATAGAAGATGTTTAATAAATGAAGGCTATGTAGAGTTTGATTGAAGTGCTCTCAGGAGAGCTGCAGCACGGTACTGATTTCCTGTCTGCGTCTGCCCAAGTATGCACACATATCGTGATTGGATTCTTTCACACATCAATAAACCACATTTCATTTGGAGTCAGCAGTGAATCTTACTGGCCTCATTTTTTTCCTCTCTCACAGCGAGAGAGGGAGATCTTCACCAATGAGAGGCCTACAGAACTACATGGTTTATTGGACACAGACACAAATGGAAGGAAGTCCACAGGCTGCATTCTCTCTTCTTGCCATTGTTCATTTAGCCTGATGAGTCTGCTGTTGTGTTCCAGCATTCCTGCATGCCAGCACCCTTCAGTGTAGGATGGTACGAGTGTGAACCTCCTATAGACTGAGTCACGCTGATCCTGTCTGGACTGCTCTCTATCTAGTGCTGAGAAATAGGTCATTTTAATTCACTACAAGAAACCTCAGCATGTGTTTGGAGAAAGAGCTTGATCTCCCGTAAAGAACATAAAAACACAATTACTGTACACCAGTGGTTCTCAAACCTCTCCATGAAGTACCCCAGCACTGCACATTTTGTATGTCTCCCTATATCTGACACACCCACTTCAGGTCTTGCAGTCTCCACTAATGAGCTGATGAGTTGAATCAGGTGTGATAGACTAGGGAGACATACAAACGGTGCGTTCCAAACAGGATATATCGCCCTCCGAAGGGCACTACGGAGTGAAAACAATCATGGCCGACATATTGAAGGGTCGTTCCAAACCGAAGTGCTCAAAACTGGCCACTTCAAAGTGCCCTTCGGAATGAAGGATTTCGAAGGGTACAACTGATGGACACTTCGGGCTCCCATGATCCTTTGCGCAGATTCTTTGCATGATGACGGCGCCTCGCAAATGGATGTCAGAGTAAATGATTAAAAATACTAAGCCAAAAGCTGATTTTATTTGCTCGTGTAAAGGTGCTCAGTGTGTTAAACAGGAGTTCACTGCCAGTGTTAGTCTTGCCATTCCTAATGGTTCCAGACAGAGATAGAAGATGTTTAATAAATGAAGGCTATGTAGAGTTTGATTGAAGTGCTCTCAGGAGAGCTGCAGCACGGTACTGATTTCCTGTCTGCGTCTGCCCAAGTATGCACACATATCGTGATTGGATTCTTTCACACATCAATAAACCACATTTCATTTGGAGTCAGCAGTGAATCTTACTGGCCTCATTTTTTTCCTCTCTCACAGCGAGAGAGGGAGATCTTCACCAATGAGAGGCCTACAGAACTACATGGTTTATTGGACACAGACACAAATGGAAGGAAGTCCACAGGCTGCATTCTCTCTTCTTGCCATTGTTCATTTAGCCTGATGAGTCTGCTGTTGTGTTCCAGCATTCCTGCATGCCAGCACCCTTCAGTGTAGGATGGTACGAGTGTGAACCTCCTATAGACTGAGTCACGCTGATCCTGTCTGGACTGCTCTCTATCTAGTGCTGAGAAATAGGTCATTTTAATTCACTACAAGAAACCTCAGCATGTGTTTGGAGAAAGAGCTTGATCTCCCGTAAAGAACATAAAAACACAATTACTGTACACCAGTGGTTCTCAAACCTCTCCATGAAGTACCCCAGCACTGCACATTTTGTATGTCTCCCTATATCTGACACACCCACTTCAGGTCTTGCAGTCTCCACTAATGAGCTGATGAGTTGAATCAGGTGTGATAGACTAGGGAGACATACAAACGGTGCGTTCCAAACAGGATATATCGCCCTCCGAAGGGCACTACGGAGTGAAAACAATCATGGCCGACATATTGAAGGGTCGTTCCAAACCGAAGTGCTCAAAACTGGCCACTTCAAAGGGCCCTTCGGAATGAAGGATTTCGAAGGGTACAACTGATGGACACTTCGGGCTCCCATGATCCTTTGCGCAGGCACATGATGATGACGCAGAAGGGCACTTCAAGAAACAGTTGTTTGGTCTCCTACACCCTTCAACCCTTCGAAGCTCTCACTCCGGAGGGTAAACCCTTTGAAGGGATTAGGGCATAGGGATGAGCCCTTCCGAATGGAACACAGGGAAAATGTGCATGGCTGGGGGTACTCCAGGACAGGTTTGAGAACCACTGCTGTACACTAACACCACACCATATGAATCCTGGATTCTGATTGGATGACACAAATGGGTTAATTTTCTATGACTACACAGCAAGAGGTCACAGGTTTATTGACAGTATTACAGTTGCATATATCTATCTATCTATCTATCTATCGTTCTGTCATTCTATATATCTATTTATCCTTCTGTCTATCATTCTATCTATAATTTCGTCATTTTGTCAATCATTCTATTTTTATTGAGGTTCAGTTTGTTAACAATAAATGCATGTATTAAGTACCATGAACTAAAAATAAAACAATGTTTACTGCATTTATTAATTCAGGTTAATATTAAGTAATAAATATACTAGTGTCGATTGCTAGTTCAGTCACAATATATCATTCATGCGGCCAGTCAGTGAGTAAATTCTCATCAGGCAATCAATCAAACCATTAATCAGTCTGAATCTGATTGATTATATTACTCTACAGCAACCAAGTGCACTTGTCATCTTTTATGCTGTAGTAGGCATAAACAAAATTGCATGGTAAAATCATCTTATGACGTCTTAACGAACTCTCAGAAAACTCTCACATCCCACCCCAGTCAGGGGTATAAAAATGTAACAGCCCAGAGCTTCGATCAGCGTTATTTAATGTGCCAATCTGAGAGAATGCATTATCCATGCTGAACAGCTGTAAACGCCTCCGCCCAGGATCAAAGGACTGCCTCAGACTATTACCTCACTTTTCTGTCAGAGAGATACGAGCTGTGAGCATGTTATGTCTTAATGTGTAATGGGCCCATGATGCCTGCCCCAAAGCCAGTGGGTATCAGGCTGCTTGGGAGGAAAAGGAAGAGAACAAAACAAATCCTTTACTTGCATTTAGGATGACAGCTTTCCTACCCTCAGAATTACTGGCTGTTACACTTCTCATCAGCAGGCCTCCTACTGTAAGCACTGCTTTCACACTACCAAGTGATACGAACACAACCATTAGAGGAATATTCGGGTTTCAATACAACTTAAGCTCAATCGAGAGCATTTGTGGCACAAAAAAATAATAATTTACACTTGTCTGTCCTTTTCTTTGAAAGCAAGCTTTGAGGTTATGGTGAAGTGCTTACAGTACAATAGATGTAAATGGGGCAATTTTTGGAGGATTTAAAAGCAGAAATGTGACCCTTGTGAGAAAAAAACCAAGCCGGAGGTCGGCGGTCGGCCAATGTTGGGCCGTCGCAGAGTGTCTGTCGGGCTAGTTCTTTTTGGGGGTGTTCCACACATTGGCGGCAGTTTGCCTGATCCAGCATGTTGAATCAGCATCAGGGCCGTTTAATGAGATCTCTGACTGGATGTTCAGTTTAACGAACAAGCGCATGAGAATTAACTGATATTCAAAATAGTAAGCTGTGATTACATGCAAGCATGATTATAATTTTACGTAGAAAATAGTAAGTGTTTTCCCATGCTCAATTAATGTTAACATGCATATTGTTTATGTCCTGTGGCTAAACTG
This sequence comes from Sinocyclocheilus rhinocerous, assembly GCF_001515625.1. Taxonomy (NCBI): domain Eukaryota; kingdom Metazoa; phylum Chordata; class Actinopteri; order Cypriniformes; family Cyprinidae; genus Sinocyclocheilus; species Sinocyclocheilus rhinocerous. The sequence goes on from NW_015641422.1 coordinate 552,354, forward strand.
TCTATTTAACGTTCACTTCTGTTTTCCATCTGCCCCACTCACTTCTATTTTTTAAGTTCCTCACTGTAACCCAGATTTTTGCTCTTTTTTTTGAAGAAAAGGAAGAACAAGTCTAAATAAATTTTTGTGATGATCAACATTATCCCAAGTGCTCTCAATTGAGCTTAACTTGTTTCAAACCTGGAATACTGATTTAAGGTCCTTTCACATGATTCGTGTCAATGTTCCCTAATGTTTTGAGCTACAGCAGCACTCAATATTCAAGCAATTTCAACTCTGACCTCATTTACTGTGGACCTTTGGAAGCACAGCCAGTGATTACCAGACAAATCCAATTATGTATCATTAAGTAGATAATAACAGTGCAAAAAAAATAAAAAAAATAAACCAAATGCAAGACTAATCCTGTGAGTAAAAGGACACATTGTTCACCACAAAATGAATTGAAATCTCCAGAATTGACTTGTAACCAGCATTATGACGTGCCATGACTTTAGATTATGTTTTTCTTTTGCCTGCTTTCAAGGCTGTTGAAGAGTATTCTGTAGGTTTGAGTGGGAGGGAGGCACAGGCAATGACACTGCATGATGTTCAACAGGTAACCAAGCAACGAGCAAACAACAAAACACAGCAGCCACGAGCTGCCGCTGCACTCGCCCACTTCATCATATCCTCATGAGCTCATTACAACGGCACTGCATCTCTGCTGCACACCAATGACTGGATGCTCACATGAAGATCTCTGACTTGTGCTTTGAGCAGCTTTAGCTGGCTTCTCTTGAACAGAGTAACATGTAGTAGTGGGTGTTTAATGTCTTGGAAAGGGTGCAGTTATCTTAGAAAGCGTGTGGGGAATTTGCTTAAAATGTACTTACCCTCAGGCCATCCAAGATGTAGATGAGTTTTTCTTCATTGGAACAGATTTGGAGAAATTTAACATTACGTCACTTGCTCACTAATGGATCCTTTGCAGTGAATGGGTGCCGTTGGAGTGAGAGTCCAAACAGCTGATAAAAACATCACAATAATCCACCAGTAATCCACACCACTCCAGTCCATCAATTAACATCTTGTGAAGTGAAAAGCTGTGTTTATAAGAAATCCATCTTTAAGCTAAAATACGAGTCCTCTATCCATAACATTGCTTTCTCCAGTGAAAAAGTCATTCCGTCTGAATCAGGAGAGAAATAAGCAGAGATCAAGCACCATTTACAAGAGATAACAGTCCAAAACAGTTCTAATATTTCGGTGTGATTATGACGTGAGAGGACAACAGTGGTTTGTCTAGAAGCAATGGTTTAAATTTAAAACACCCTGATGGGTTTGTTTCTTACAAACATGCAGCTTTTCACTTCACAAGATGTGAATTGATGGACTGGAGTGGTGTGGATTACTGGTGGATTATTGTGGTGTTTGGACTCTCATTCTGACGGCACCCATTCACTGCAGAGGATCCATTGGTGAGTAAGTGATGTAATGCTGAATTTCTCCATCTGTTCTGATGAAGAAACAAACTCATCTACATCTTGGATGGCCTGAGGGTGAGTACATTTTCAGCAAATTTTCATTTTTGGGTAAACTATTCCTTTAAGCTTTATATACTGTAATGTTTACTACTGAAAATTAATATAAAGCACAAAAGTACTACTAAATTATTTTATATGTTTTCATAAATGAAAGGGATTCCCTGAAAAGCATTGATTGGATGTGTGGTATGAGTCACACCTACACCCATCAGATGTGAGCAGCTAAGCCTGCTGCTCAGTGAAAACCCAATGGCATCAAAAGTGTAATATTCCGATAATGATATTAAGCTGTCAATCAATCATGTGCATTAGTGACAGCCAGCAGAGCTCATAATCCTCCTCCCACATCCACATGGGAAAAATCAGAGGTGTCAGCTCTGGGCAGACCAATACGATTAGACAGTACCAACTGAACGACGGGGTGGTTTCCTTAATAATGCCAATGATGTATGTCAGCAGTAGAGAATTTTATGTGTAGTGCACTAACCAAATGTATTCCCATACATGATGTTGCACAAAAGCTTCACTTATCTGTTATGCTTACAGGTGTGAAAAATTGTTTCTCAGAAATATTATGAATTTCATTATATGCTGAGAATAAGTGAACGAATAAGATAATAAACAAAATTACGTCTGTGTGGAAGCTCACAGTTTCCAAAGTGAGGAGGGAGTATTACTGTATTTATTAGTTTTCTGTTTCAGGTATGATTCCGTTTGTCCATACAGTATGTCCATCAGTTTACATTCTAATGATGCTTGCAAACTCGCACTGTGCCGCGAATCGGTCTGTTTTAAACTAAAAGACAGAAAACAGACGTTTTCTCATGCTGAGAGGTAAGCAGATGTATGTTTGTGAGAAAATATCATATATGGTGTTAAAAAAAATAAATGTGACAACGGATGAGAAGAGTTCCTATTCTCTGTTTTTATTAAGCTCCATAAGACGAGGCATGTTACATCAGAACATTCTCTTGCTGTTTACTGTTGCTTGTCAGGAACTATTTTTTAGTGGAAGGACAGCATTTAACGAACTTGCTTCAAAAAAGTAACATATCAATACATCAATACATACAACATTGGTTTTAATATTTTTTTATTGTGTGGTAACCATTTTATAAAAGCAATAAGGTATTCGAGGCGTGCTTGTATTGTGAATAAGTCACGGCTGAAGGGGTTGCACAACAAAAAAATGTTGTGCTATGCCCCCAAACTGTAGCTCCTGAATAAAGGCCACTCTTACACATGAAAGGCCACAAGCATGAAAAAGAGAATGAGGGGGGTGGAAGGCACTAGGGCAAAAATAGATCCATGTATATGCAAGTATGGTCCTCAGGGTTGTCTTTTCTAACCGCTCCAGATCTGTACATCTTATATTAATTTGAGTTGACTGAATGGGCCTGTAAATGAGCTTTGCCCTTTGATAGAGGTAAAAGGGTGTTATGTTAAATATGTGCCATCCTCATGCCAACCCACACATTTCCCAGGGTGATTGTTAGAGGAAGCTGCAACAATCCCAGCTTACCAAGGTCACCATAAGCAAATGAGCTGATGCAAATTAAGACGGTAACAAAGAACTGAATATTGTGCAAGATGATGCCTTTGTGCTGTGGGCTTCCTTAAGTAACATTTTCATTTGCAAATTAATACAAAAATGTCATGTATTAACACCAAATGTTTAATACTCAGGAAAATAAACTCAAATATAACGTGCCGATGTTAAAGCACAGATGAACCATGACTTGTTATAGTTATTTTTAATTTAGCTAAATATTTTTATTTTATTTACTGAAACGAGAAAGCATATGCATTTTGTGTGTATGTATATATATATATATATATCGATGCAAATGCATGGAACAATAGCCAGAAAATGCATGGAATAATAGCCAGAAAATCACACTTTTCTTTAAAACTGCCATTAATAAACCCTACTTTCTGATTTGTGGGACTTCTGTTAGCATCTGCAGGCTAAAGCAGGTGCATGTCTCACAGTGGGTATCAGTTACAATGGTCTGCATTCTGCCATGCGTCTTAGTATTGATACAGCTATAAATACCACTTTAACCCTGAAATATGATATGATAAGACTCTGGAGTAGTCTGACGGTGCAATGATAGCCTGTCTGAAAGGACTAGGCAGCCTGACAAGAAGCTGATTAGATAAGAAGGCTCTAAACATAGAGAGTTCCCTTAAATTGATCAGACATCCTCTTTCTGTCACTTTTCTCCAGGTCTGAGAATATCTGAGTGCTTTCAACCATAAAACAGCAGGGCTAGTATGTAGGGAAAGTGCCTTAAATAAAAGGAATATTTTTATGGAAGAAATAAATTAATGTATATTTGCAATGACATGAAGGTGATAAACCCTGAAAAGCCTGACATATATGAAATTATAATCAGAAATGATTATTTTCATAATTTTCTTTAAATAAACCATTATTAAACCTTTAGACAAAATATTAAAAAGTTTGCATATGTGTTTTCGGTAACAGTTTAGGGACTAATTCTCACTATTAACTACAGTAGATGCTTATTAGCATGCATATTGGCTTTTTTTTAGTACTCATAAAGCACATAATGCCTCATTCTGCATTAGCATATTTTAGATCCCTTAATCCTACCCCATACATTAACTTAACAACTAACTTATTAACTATTAATAAGCAGCTAATTTAGTTTAAGGCAAAAGTCATAATAGTGAGAATTGGTCCTCAAACTAAAGTGTGACTGTGTTTTCTGTTGAGTATCATATACTTGATACATTAGTCTTTTTATGGCTCATATAGTATGATATACATGTACTGAGAATATGGAGATCATACATGAGGAGAAAAAAACACCTAACTTTTATTTGAGGCCCAAACTGAGCAAAATAATATGCAATTTGGCGCAGTTGCTGATATTTATATGGCCAAAAAGTAAGATAGCTGATGGAGATGAACAAATAAGTGTTCCTCAAAAGCCTGATGGATCATATTTGATACTTACATTTTACCATTTACACTCAATACACAATTACACTCAGAGGCGTAGTACAAACTTATTTTATACAGTAGGTAAAGTTTTATTGGATTAAATTTCCTCAGGCTGTTGTTCCCTTATACACAGGCCTCCTGCCCACTGAAAATGCCACTATTCATTATATCTAAAAAAGTCCAAGGCCATAACATAACATAGATCTAACAAATAACACATGAAACAGCCTGCAGGAATCCACTAAACTGCTCACTCAGTCAAAAAACTGCCATTTAAATGCAATACAACGAGGAAAAGAATGAGAATGGCCAGTGTAATGTAAAATGTTAATTAAAGTCCAGTGCTGACCATTTGAACCTATTATGGTTAGTTGCTGTCTTATTAATGAGGTCGTCTAGATAGGAAAGGCAGTGTATTTGTGCACACGAGTGGAAGAGCTGTGTGTCAGGCTGAATGAGAGTCAAACCTATGATGCAATGCAAAGAAAGAAGGAGCGGGTCTCCGAGTAGCCCTTCTTAACAGAAGTCCACCAACCCTTTCTTCATACAAATTTTAATTACATTTACAATCACAGTTTAGCTCACAAATATCAAATATATTCTCACAGTGCTATGTGCATTTCTCTCATGATCTAACTTAGGTGAAATTCAATGTGAGGTGTGTTCAATAGTGACCTTTGACCTTCTCATCCACACCTGAAGATGTGACACATCCTTCAGAAATCATTCTAATATGCTGATTTGGTGCTTGAGAAACACATATTATATAAACTTTACAGTCATTTTTTGTATAAATCACTAAATTGTACAGGTTTACTAATAAATCAAAAGGTCCTTAAAGCCTAGACTTAATTTATTATGGAGTAATGCAGTATATACATCATAAGCATTGATTTAATCCGGATGAAATGGCTTCTTGCTGTCCTCTTGCAGACGTGCTCTAGTCTTGTTCCATAGTGTTAGTGGGATGGCTGACAGGGAAACTACAAGCATGTCTTTGAAAATGACAGGCTCTGGGAGATGTTGGCGACTCGGGTGTCAGTTTATATTTGCCACTGGTCTGACAGGGGTTTTGCTGCATCTGGAGGGGTCTCAGCATGGAGAGAGTCAGTGCGGCACAAACCATTTTGAGTGGCCTTTAATTAGAAAGGCATAACGAACTGAACCCATAATCCCTCTAGATCAGTGACAGGAAGAAAGTAAATAGTGCAGCGCATTCAAATGCAAATAACACTGCAGTACTCTGTTGCTGTTATGAAAAGTCCTTAAACATTACGCCAACATTAATGGATTTGAAATTAGTATCTGAAAATGTGGCAGGGTTCCAAACTGACTTAAATGGTCACAAGTAACATTAATAACAAATTAAAATCTAGTGACCGTTAAAAAAAAAAATCAATTATGAAGTCAGGGACTTTTCGATGTTTGTTGTATGTGTTTGCTTGTTGAGAAAAGCTGTCAATCTGTGTATTAGTGGTGGGGATTTATCAGTGAAAGTTTCTGCAGGTTACATGGTTAGGCCAGTAGGTGGCAACAAGTGACTGTCTTTAAGAGTCAGTAATTGAATCACTCGACGATTTTCTCATAAAAAACAAAACACAAATTCATTTGTGAATGAAACAAGTGACTCCCTGTGTCCATGTATGTTTACTTCCCTACAATATAAAAACAGTATGTAAAAAAGAGTAGTATGTCTGAATTCACAGTATTCTTGCTTCCAGCAAGATTTTAAAATGCATATCCAATGGACACTTTACTATCCCACGAGGTCACGTGAGAGGATTTGTGAGCAGCATTGAAGCGACACAACTGATGCCGTAAGTCACATAACAATGACAACATGACAAATGTAGTATGTCTAAATTACATTCATACTATATAGAACATACCTTTTTAACAGTTATGAAGGAAGTTCTTATTCAAATGAAGTACATAGACAATATGTGATTTTGGATGCTGCTACTGACTTTACGAGTGAGTCATTGAATCATTCATTCAACCGATTAAAAATACTAATTTATTCAGGAACACGACTAATGTGTGTTGTTGGCGCATTTGGCAGTGCAAGAATATACAAAGTATTGGCCTGATTTCGTTTAAAATGACTGTTGGTTTTTTTTAATAGTGTAAACTGCTTGCTTTAAAGCAATCTATTGTATAAAAAAATCAATATAAATAAGCGTGATGTGACTTGACTGCCGAATTGCAGAGCTGGTGCAAACATATCTACATCACTTTGATTAGATGCTGCTGTCATCTTTGTTGTGTTTATTTTGTTATTCAGGGGAAAGCGCACAGCACATTTTAACATATTCATCTAAATGTCAGGGAATGCCGGGATGTTCGCTAACAATATACCACTGCAAAGGTATTTCGAACATCTTCTTAACCCTATAAGTGAAGAACAAAAAAGATCTTTGGCCTGAGTATATCGGGTCTGCTCATGAAGAAATAGCTCTTTAAAGAAACAACTGCATTGTTTTACTGTCTTCAAATGTTTCAAAAAAACAACACTGTATATACATATGGCGCCCTGGTCATTTCTATATTCTGGAGCCTTATGTTCCTCTCTTTCTCTCAGACGAGAGTTGGACTACTATGTCTAAGTGTTAGCCATACTTAAAGTAATAAAAGACACTGATACAGTTAAGAAGAGCGTGTTTTTTAAGCCAGAGGGACATTGTAGCACATCCGCTGACTGTGAAAAGCAGGGCTCAGCAGTCTTACCATCCCCCTTTATTGATGTTTCCTTTTATTGTGGCCCTTTACAATACGCTAGATGTTCCCTCTGGCTGTCAAACATCTTTGTATGTATGATGTGGGTTGAATGGGCTAAGGTGCTATCACAGCTCACACACACTGTAAAGGAACTTCTACCTCTTATTTCATTTTTACAGGACAGTAAATTATAATCCTGCAGTGCTGCTTTACTGATAGTGAGGATGTGGCACATTATAGACTGCTGGAAATGTAAAAGCACCCTCTTCAACCACACAGAGAGAAACAGACACAGTGCAACAGGGGGGATGATTTATTTCATTTTATTGCTCTAGATGTATTTGATCAGAAACTCTGTGTGTAGCACCTACAGCTCTGCACATCCTTCTGATGGATCTTAAAGCATCTAACGTTTCTTTTTTAACAAAATTCCATCATTTGATCTGATTTTAATAGTTTGAGTAGCACATTTCAGCACATTTTCTGTCATTATTTAATAAAGACTTTGAAAAGAGACTTTAATAAACGATGGGGCAGTTTGACCCAACAGCAAAGCCACATCCTGAGCGAAAGTGTTTGTGTGTGTGTGTGTGTGTGTGTGGCCTCTCTGTGTAATTAACCTGCAGAAGGGATGCTAATCCTGCTCTCATCTGCTGAGAGTACAACTCAAACAACTCATTTGCTTAAAAGGCTGTTTACTGCAGATTGGCAGCTTGCTTTTCCTGTCTCCCTCCTTCTGTGTATGTGTGTGTTACTCTTTCACACTCAGGACTGGAGACTATTAAAGAAAAAAAAGTATCTCAGCATTCTTCTCAGCTGAGACAAATCAAGCTAATGATAATACAACACATTTGCTGTGTTCTTATGCTGAATTTCCCTTTATATGTCATTTTATGGACAATAGAATGTCTTTATGGTAAATAGTCAGACATATCAGTCATATCAATATATGTCATTATGGCGTCTCACCTGAAGTATGGTTTGGTTAAAATTAGCTTTCTTTCTGTTTAAGGTCCCAGAGACCCAAGTGCAATAGTGCAAAATAATTATAGTAATTATTACCTATTAAATTCCATTGAGATGTTTTTAGTTGATTTGGTTAATCAAAACCAGTAGACAAATATTATTGATATTATTGAAGCTTCAACTCTGTCATATCGCAATGTAAGTGTTCATTTGACTATTGAAAAAAGTAATAATGAAAATCTGAAGTAAATAACAGAAAATAAAGCACAAAACAATCATATATATACACTACTGATAAGGAAAAACAAAATTATTTATGACACATTTGTGACGTATCATGTTTCCATCCACCTATTTTTATGCACATTTTGGAATATCGCATAAAAAATATTGCATGGTGGATGGAAGTGCCAAGATGCGCATACATTCTAAAAATGTGCATAAAATACTTTTGCGCACAATTGAGCAGGATACACTTTTTATCTGATAAGAAAAAATGCACATTTACCGAATAAATTCCACCATGCGCATCAGAAAAGTCATGTGACTTAGCACGCGAGGACAACCAGCAATAACTTGACTAACCAGCAGACCGATCTATTTGCACAGCATCTGAAATGTAGTTTTGCTCATTTTGAAATGCCTGAGCAAAGTCTGTCAAAGTATTTCTTGTCTTACTCGACTGCGTTCCCTAACAGCAGGCATCCACCTTCGAAAGCAATGACAGCATGTATGCGATATTCCAGTTTTGCACACAAGTTAAATTTAAATCTTTGGATGGAAACATAGCTGCAGGGACTTCTGGGAATGTCATTTTACTGTTTCACTGTAAATGATACAGTATTCTACAGTACAATTACATACAGTATAATGCAATGTTTAACCATTTACTGTTTTTTTTAACTGTATATGATATGGTAATTTGCAGTTAACCAATTAACTGACTTCACTATAGCACATTTACAGTCTTTTTATGTACAAATAAAATGTTTGCCGTGTACTGTATACACTGAAAATAATCAGAGAATCATAGCATGTGAACATTTATTTATTCATGTTTTATGTCTCGGGTATCTGAGACTCCTTACAAAAGCAATGTAATCTTTTCATGTAAGTTGTTTGAAGCATGTTAATTTTGTTAGTTATCAGTTCTTAGAAAATTAGGAAAAGTCATTAAGTATGTGACGTTAAATATGTTTTTGAGCTATTTAAAGGGTCTCTTAGACTTCAAACAGAACATGCAAGTTAAGTGAGAATAGGAAAGGCATAATTAAAGAGGCTAGCAGGGTGACGTCCTCAGGATAGATTGGACAGAATCGTCTCATCTCAGAATTGTCTCTTCTTTGAACCTCTATGAGAGAGTGTGAGGTCCCAGGTCTCTGGCGTAGTCTCGTCTCATCTGCCTGCACTGGGAACCAGAGGTTTGGACTTGAATCGATTCACTATTCTGAGAACAGCTTGACTTGACATACACCAAACGCTTCAAGTTTGACCTGACTTCAGATCATTTGGAATAAGTCATTTTTGACAGTCCCAGATGGGAACTGTGTGCTGTGATTTGTTCATCAAAAGTTTGAGGGGACAAAACAAGCCTATTAGTGTGAAATGTCATTCAAAATAACTGATTTGCTGGTGTTTATATGCATTATCCCAGCAAGCAAGTTAATCACGTCTGGACCTGTTTGATAGCAGCACTGAAAAACCGATCTACTGCCCACAATAACCAGCATAAGCTAGCTAATTATCTTCCATATTTCATTCCCATTTCATTTTGCAAATCATAATCATGGAACCCATGAATTCATGGCTATTCAAAAACACATTTATATAGTATATGCTAATTACGCAAATCCATTTTACACCGGTATGCCTAGCTACACTGGCATTAGTTAGTAATGTACAGTTTTATCATCATCATCTTCTTCTTCTTCTTCTTCTTCTTCTTAATAATAATATTAATAATAATAATAAATGTATAACTAATAATAATAAATTATAAGTAATATAAGTAATAAATGTAATAGTACAATAATAAATTAATTAAAAGCTAAACAGATAAAAATTATATAATAATAATTAAATCATAATAATTAGCTTAATTATAGAAGTGATAAATTATCTTTAAAGTAAAATTATTACTTATAGAAAAGGCTTTCTGACTTACTCTGACTTACAATACTGTTATAATAAACTTATTTGTTGCTAACACATATCTCTTAATAGCTCATATAATTTAATCACCCGAAGCAAAATGTAAATCAGCACAACATCATTCACATTCACATAACAGTTCTATTTTCTCCCTATATACAGTATAAAGCTGCATATGGAATATGGGTCAGTCCCAGTTCAACTATTAAATCTAGACATCCGTGTGTGTCTTCTGCACACTCAACACACATATAATTCCCTCAGAGTGAGTCTTCCTTTTGTGCTCTCAGCCACATCCACCGCCAATTAACAGCAGCACAGATCCTACATCAAAAAACCTCCTCTCGTTTTCCTCCTTAACTTCCAGCTCTCGTTCTGAGCATCCATGTCCATTATTCCCAAATGTTTACATACCCCTTCAACCTCCGGCACCATCAGCACACTTCACTGCTCACACTGAGGTTAAGTAGTTTGAGCAGCACAAGGCTGTTTTCCGTCTGAGCACCTGTTTAACCAGGTGCTCTGTGAATGTGAGCTCCCTCGACTGTTTACTGTACATGTGTAATGCAGCATGACACTGATTGCTGTATTCCCATCACGACTGCTTCTGTAGCAGTGTTGTAAAGACATTTAACCTACCTTCATGTAAAGAACAAAGGGCAACATGAGAGCTAATTAAGATTTGTGCCCTCCCCTTTAGTGACATTACACACTTGCTTTGATTGTTATAACTGGAGCATTCTAACTTTGTTGTTATATGTTGCTTACATGCAGTGTGCAATATATACTGTATACTTTGCTCAGTATTTACAAATATGTAAGTGGTTTGAGAGCATAAGTGTCACAAATCCGGACTCTGCAATTCGCCATCAGAGGGCTCCACTACCATTCAGTCTATTTTCCACCGGACTCCATTTCCCATAATCCCATGCATAGGAACTGATTACAGACTCACCTGTTTCCCATCAGTAGACTATTTAAGCAGCACACACACACTCACGACTAAGTATTGTATCCTGATTTCTTGTTCCCTTGTTTCCCTTGCCTTGTCTGCCTTGTTTTTTTTGCTCTGCCTTGTCGTGTTTTTGACCTTGGACTGTTTACCTTGTGTTTCTGTGATTGTTTGCTGCCTGCCCTGACCATTTCCCGTTTCTGGATTACTCTTTTGTCTCGCCCTGTTCATTGTTGTTTGCTGGTGGATGACCCTGCTTGTTTTGACTCCGCTCTTTTTAAATAAAGCCTGCCCTGTTACAATAAGGAGGGTCAGTTATGACATTCATAGTGTTTAATAGGAGTGTACAGGCTAAAGAGTTCTTTTAGTGCAATTTGCTTGTTTCAATTCTCTGATTGGTGGAGATTCTCTGCAGAATCATGGGTAATGTAGTTTTTATCGGGAACTCTGATGCTAAACCTGATTATTTAAAAAATCAGTTGAAATAATGCAGGCTGATGGCTTTAACAAAAGCATAGCATCGATTAACAACTTTGGAGCTCACAGTAGGTCTGTCTTTAACGGTTTGCAAGGCATTGTTAAAAAATAATTCCCCTATGCAGAAAATGAATTAGATTTTTTTTTTTACCTCAGAAACCGACTGCTGCACTCTGGTTCCAGTGAATGAACCAATGATACTATATTCATCACATCCTTCTTGACTCATATTTGATTGTTATTATTTGACAGTATTTTACTTTATTATTATTATTAGATTGCAGCATTAAGACATTTTTCCACAAAATTTGGTTTAAAAAGGCAAAATAATTGTTTTTTTTTATTGCTGAGATAATAACTGCACGCCATTTACTGAATTAAACAGGTTTCTTTATTATAATGAGAGACTTCTGGTTTTGTTGTGTTGCGCATACTGTATGCAACAGACGGCTTTGTTGATTATAACGGTAGCACTATAATCATCAGAGAGGATCTGGCAACCCGCTGATGAATAATGTGAGTCATATCTGCTCTGCCACCTTAGTGATCTAGAGACAATCAAGACATACAAAACACTGAACAAAGTGTGTGACTCATAAAATTATACAGTAGGCCAGAGACGATATTTGTACTGGATAAAGAAGATATAAGGGCCATTGATGTGACTCAATAAATAGAGAACTTGCACATTACACTAAAAAAGTCATAGAGTAGACTATAGTAAACATGACAATTACATATATCCTGTTCACCCTTTGACTTGGAATTTTCATCTTTCTGTCAAAAACACGTCTGTAAATAAACTTTTACCTCAGTGCTTTTGTTCAACCTCAACGAACACACACACACACCTCCAAATCCAATCCATGTCTCCAAGCTGTCATCCTTATGAAATAATTGCAGTTTATGAACACAGAGCAAAGCCAGGAAGAGAGAGGGCAAAGGCTATACAGCACACTACCAAATTAACCCTACACTAATCTTTTCTGTCGCATGCTAATTTAAACAATATTAATATTTAATGTACAAGCAAGCTATATATATATAATCAAAATCTTAAAAACTGTAGGTTTATATTTATCCATTGATTATGTCAATCTTTGTCTTTTTGTCCAATTTTCAAAAATGTTTTTGCTTCCAATCAAAGTTTGGTAATGTTGTAGCTGGTTGGTTTGGTTCATGGCTTATAATGCTTTAACTTTAAAAATCCCTATAGGAAAAATTAAAGTAAACTAGTCCTCTGTTGGTTCTCTTGTCTTGCGACTCATCATTGATTGATGTACCATATTTGAATAATACGTTAGCAAGAATGAGATTTTGTGTGATGTGTGAACATTCTTCAAAGTTTCTCCTTTTGTGTTCAACGGAGAAAAGAACGTCAGGTTTGTAGTTTGAGGAAATGCTTGAATTTTATTTATTTTTTTCAGATAACTATCTCTTTAAGATCTAAATGAATGGATTAACTCACTGGCTTAACTATGTTGTGTCCAAACACTTGAAGAGACAAAATAACAATCACTTCTGATGCTGATTGGAAACCAAAGTGGGTTGTGGGTCATTGAGAGCAGGTGGTTTGCGTAATTAAAGATATTCTGGGATGAGGTTTCCAGGGTCTGAAAGAGCCTTGACAGTACTGTAAATCGCATTCTGAGGAAGAGAGACAGACGGGGGGATGGGTGGGGTCATCATAATAACGAGACTTAGAGAGCTCTCCTGCACTACTAATCAACATGAAAGCCAAACAGACTCAAAGGCGGTGGAAAAACGGCACATAGAGATGTGAGGTTTTCTTTATGTGTGTGTGTGTGTGTGTGTGTGTGTGTGTGTGTGTGTGTGTGTGATATCACAGTGTGTCTCTGAGCTCCATCAATACTCAGTACTCAAGTTCGTCCCCTGAGGATTCTCCCTCACACAGCTTTCACACTGACTCATACATGCTGCTATTATTTCACTCGCCGCCGCTCCAACATCTTCACACGCAATGAAATATTAACAAAAGTTTTTCTTGTGAAAAATTGCACTGGACAACGCTAGAAAGCTGCGGCTTGGAGACTCTAGTAACAGTGCTTTAGAGCAGCGCTTCTCAACTGGTAAAGAATACAAACAATGCTAAATGCTAATGAATAAATGCAATCATATAAGCATACATTGTTAGCATAACTACATAATTAGGCTAATCGATGTTTACAAGATTGCGAAAATACTTCCCATCATTGTTGACGTCAAAGGAGTTAGCAACACATTTTATATAGTACTAATTACGCAAATCCATTTTACACCAGTATGCCTAGCTACACTGGCATTAGTTAGTAATGTACAGTTTTATCATCATCATCTTCTTCTTCTTCTTCTTCTTAATAATAATATTAATAATAATAATAAATGTATAACTAATAATAATAAATTATAAGTAATAATAATAATTAATGTAATAGTACAATAATAAATTAATTAAAAGCTAAACAGATAAAAATTATATAATAATAATTAAATCATAATAATTAGCTTAATTATAGAAGTGATAAATTATCTTTAAAGTAAAATTATTACTTATAGAAAAGGCTTTCTGACTTACTCTGACTTACAATACTGTTATAATAAACTTATTTGTTGCTAACACATATCTCTTAATAGCTCATATAATTTAATCACCCGAAGCAAAATGTAAATCAGCACAACATCATTCACATTCACATAACAGTTCTATTTTCTCCCTATATACAGTATAAAGCTGCATATGGAATATGGGTCAGTCCCAGTTCAACTGTTAAATCTAGACATCCGTGTGTGTCTTCTGCACACTCAACACACATATAATTCCCTCAGAGTGAGTCTTCCTTTTGTGCTCTCAGCCACATCCACCGCCAATTAACAGCAGCACAGATCCTACATCAAAAAACCTCCTCTCGTTTTCCTCCTTAACTTCCAGCTCTCGTTCTGAGCATCCATGTCCATTATTCCCAAATGTTTACATACCCCTTCAACCTCCGGCACCATCAGCACACTTCACTGCTCACACTGAGGTTAAGTAGTTTGAGCAGCACAAGGCTGTTTTCCGTCTGAGCACCTGTTTAACCAGGTGCTCTGTGAATGTGAGCTCCCTCGACTGTTTACTGTACATGTGTAATGCAGCATGACACTGATTGCTGTATTCCCATCACGACTGCTTCTGTAGCAGTGTTGTAAAGACATTTAACCTACCTTCATGTAAAGAACAAAGGGCAACATGAGAGCTAATTAAGATTTGTGCCCTCCCCTTTAGTGACATTACACACTTGCTTTGATTGTTATAACTGGAGCATTCTAACTTTGTTGTTATATGTTGCTTACATGCAGTGTGCAATATATACTGTATACTTTGCTCAGTATTTACAAATATGTAAGTGGTTTGAGAGCATAAGTGTCACAAATCCGGACTCTGCAATTCGCCATCAGAGGGCTCCACTACCATTCAGTCTATTTTCCACCGGACTCCATTTCCCATAATCCCATGCATAGGAACTGATTACAGACTCACCTGTTTCCCATCAGTAGACTATTTAAGCAGCACACACACACTCACGACTAAGTATTGTATCCTGATTTCTTGTTCCCTTGTTTCCCTTGCCTTGTCTGCCTTGTTTTTTTTGCTCTGCCTTGTCGTGTTTTTGACCTTGGACTGTTTACCTTGTGTTTCTGTGATTGTTTGCTGCCTGCCCTGACCATTTCCCGTTTCTGGATTACTCTTTTGTCTCGCCCTGTTCATTGTTGTTTGCTGGTGGATGACCCTGCTTGTTTTGACTCCGCTCTTTTTAAATAAAGCCTGCCCTGTTACAATAAGGAGGGTCAGTTATGACATTCATAGTGTTTAATAGGAGTGTACAGGCTAAAGAGTTCTTTTAGTGCAATTTGCTTGTTTCAATTCTCTGATTGGTGGAGATTCTCTGCAGAATCATGGGTAATGTAGTTTTTATCGGGAACTCTGATGCTAAACCTGATTATTTAAAAAATCAGTTGAAATAATGCAGGCTGATGGCTTTAACAAAAGCATAGCATCGATTAACAACTTTGGAGCTCACAGTAGGTCTGTCTTTAACGGTTTGCAAGGCATTGTTAAAAAATAATTCCCCTATGCAGAAAATGAATTAGATTTTTTTTTTTACCTCAGAAACCGACTGCTGCACTCTGGTTCCAGTGAATGAACCAATGATACTATATTCATCACATCCTTCTTGACTCATATTTGATTGTTATTATTTGACAGTATTTTACTTTATTATTATTATTAGATTGCAGCATTAAGACATTTTTCCACAAAATTTGGTTTAAAAAGGCAAAATAATTGTTTTTTTTTATTGCTGAGATAATAACTGCACGCCATTTACTGAATTAAACAGGTTTCTTTATTATAATGAGAGACTTCTGGTTTTGTTGTGTTGCGCATACTGTATGCAACAGACGGCTTTGTTGATTATAACGGTAGCACTATAATCATCAGAGAGGATCTGGCAACCCGCTGATGAATAATGTGAGTCATATCTGCTCTGCCACCTTAGTGATCTAGAGACAATCAAGACATACAAAACACTGAACAAAGTGTGTGACTCATAAAATTATACAGTAGGCCAGAGACGATATTTGTACTGGATAAAGAAGATATAAGGGCCATTGATGTGACTCAATAAATAGAGAACTTGCACATTACACTAAAAAAGTCATAGAGTAGACTATAGTAAACATGACAATTACATATATCCTGTTCACCCTTTGACTTGGAATTTTCATCTTTCTGTCAAAAACACGTCTGTAAATAAACTTTTA
Source organism: Sinocyclocheilus rhinocerous (assembly GCF_001515625.1). Classification (NCBI taxonomy): domain Eukaryota; kingdom Metazoa; phylum Chordata; class Actinopteri; order Cypriniformes; family Cyprinidae; genus Sinocyclocheilus; species Sinocyclocheilus rhinocerous. The sequence continues at coordinate 568,918 of NW_015641422.1, forward strand.
CCTCAGTGCTTTTGTTCAACCTCAACGAACACACACACACACCTCCAAATCCAATCCATGTCTCCAAGCTGTCATCCTTATGAAATAATTGCAGTTTATGAACACAGAGCAAAGCCAGGAAGAGAGAGGGCAAAGGCTATACAGCACACTACCAAATTAACCCTACACTAATCTTTTCTGTCGCATGCTAATTTAAACAATATTAATATTTAATGTACAAGCAAGCTATATATATATAATCAAAATCTTAAAAACTGTAGGTTTATATTTATCCATTGATTATGTCAATCTTTGTCTTTTTGTCCAATTTTCAAAAATGTTTTTGCTTCCAATCAAAGTTTGGTAATGTTGTAGCTGGTTGGTTTGGTTCATGGCTTATAATGCTTTAACTTTAAAAATCCCTATAGGAAAAATTAAAGTAAACTAGTCCTCTGTTGGTTCTCTTGTCTTGCGACTCATCATTGATTGATGTACCATATTTGAATAATACGTTAGCAAGAATGAGATTTTGTGTGATGTGTGAACATTCTTCAAAGTTTCTCCTTTTGTGTTCAACGGAGAAAAGAACGTCAGGTTTGTAGTTTGAGGAAATGCTTGAATTTTATTTTATTTTTTCAGATAACTATCTCTTTAAGATCTAAATGAATGGATTAACTCACTGGCTTAACTATGTTGTGTCCAAACACTTGAAGAGACAAAATAACAATCACTTCTGATGCTGATTGGAAACCAAAGTGGGTTGTGGGTCATTGAGAGCAGGTGGTTTGCGTAATTAAAGATATTCTGGGATGAGGTTTCCAGGGTCTGAAAGAGCCTTGACAGTACTGTAAATCGCATTCTGAGGAAGAGAGACAGACGGGGGGATGGGTGGGGTCATCATAATAACGAGACTTAGAGAGCTCTCCTGCACTACTAATCAACATGAAAGCCAAACAGACTCAAAGGCGGTGGAAAAACGGCACATAGAGATGTGAGGTTTTCTTTATGTGTGTGTGTGTGTGTGTGTGTGTGTGTGTGTGTGTGTGTGTGATATCACAGTGTGTCTCTGAGCTCCATCAATACTCAGTACTCAAGTTCGTCCCCTGAGGATTCTCCCTCACACAGCTTTCACACTGACTCATACATGCTGCTATTATTTCACTCGCCGCCGCTCCAACATCTTCACACGCAATGAAATATTAACAAAAGTTTTTCTTGTGAAAAATTGCACTGGACAACGCTAGAAAGCTGCGGCTTGGAGACTCTAGTAACAGTGCTTTAGAGCAGCGCTTCTCAACTGGTAAAGAATACAAACAATGCTAAATGCTAATGAATAAATGCAATCATATAAGCATACATTGTTAGCATAACTACATAATTAGGCTAATCGATGTTTACAAGATTGCGAAAATACTTCCCATCATTGTTGACGTCAAAGGAGTTAGCAACACATTTGGTGATGCCAAAGGTCGTGCGTCCAATCAAATTCCATTGTATTTTGATGCAAATTCATCTGTATTTGGTAGAAGCTAGCCAAACTGGGCAGATGACAATATGAAGAGGTTTCATGACATTTCCTTACTTAAAAGAAGATAAACACAGTTTTTGTCGACCACAGTGTTTTGGTCGATGAATTATTGGCTGCCGAGAGTGTGAAATCATCGAAATTTAAGACGCACAATAATTTTGCATATTTCAGTACATGGTAATACATTTCAGCATTTGATTTTAAGGACACATTTGTTTACTTTTGTATGATAAACTACATTCATTTTGGCTTGCCGCCTTAAGTCCAGTGTAAAATCTGGATCTGGATGCAAAAACAATTGCGAAGAACCTCTGATTTAGTGCTAAAAGACACATTGCTGAGTGCAAGAAAGATCTATGCCTCCTTTCTTTCTTCCATCTTATTACAAAGCCATTAAGTGATTAATAAACATCCAACATAATGGGACAAGCCAAGTCCAGTAAACAACTGTTATCTGAAATCCTGATCAACAGCTGCTCTGTTCCAGCATGCACATCTTTAAACAACTCATGCGGAGTCACTGAAGCACTGCGGGTCAGAAGATACTTCAACCATCAGCAGTAAAAGAAAGAAAGACACTACTTACAGGAATTCCTCTTGCTGCCGCTGGCGGATCCTGGGGAAGACATCCCAGAGCCGCTGCTGAGTCTTACCAGGAGTCTTGCAGTGGGAGTGCCGGAGTGTTGATGTTCGTTTACAGCACAGGCCACCCGCCGCACATCCCGAACGTCTAGACGAGCAGCACTGGAGGGTTAGAGACACACACACACACACGGCCAGTGATGCTGTGGAGCAGTGCAGCGTGCAGCAAGCACTCGGCTGTCTGATGGACCGAGAGGCAGAGCAGCAGTGAGTAGTAGATAGGAATGTACCACTCAGCATCTCAGGAGGGGAACCACTCTGACAGAGAGAGAGAGGAAGAGAGAGACTGCATTAATAGAGCATGGAAATCATGAATAGAAGAGGAAGAAGAACACAGAAGATGACAGAGTGAGACCAACATTCTGCAAAATATCTTCTTTTGTATTCCACAAAAGACTGAAAGTCATACAGGTTTGGAATGGTATGAGGGTGAGTAAATGATGACAGCATATTCGTTTTTGGGTGAACTATTCCTTAAGTTCACATTTTGACATTCACACAGGCCAGGGAGTGATATGCAACCTGCTGCAATCTTTGCTCATTTCTGGGCACAGATTTGAGCCACTTACCTGATCTGTCCATGTCATGTGATTAATCACTCGTGGCACAATAGTGCAATGAAAATGCTGATTGCATAATGGCAGCAAAAGAACTCTTACAGTCCCAAACCCTTCGCTTGTAATCATCCTGATGTCTACATCAGTGACATCAAAGGTAGCAGACCGAAAATAATATTAGTCCAATTTATTTATTTCAAGAGCCCTCCAAAAATCAGCCACCAATGTCCATTTAAAAAAAAAAGAAAAAAAAAAGACCCGTATACTTTAAGTCAGAATAGATTTTAATGTAATTGAGATAATATTATAGTTTTTATTTATTTATTTATTGTAAATTCCATTGCTTTTTTAGTTTTAGTAGTAAAAGTAAAATAAGAAATATTTTTTTTCTTATTTAGGATTTTTATATATTTCTGTCATGACAACTCAGAGAGTTTAGCATGGTAATGTACATGGCAATGTTAATGTGTTTGGTCTTGGCAGAATAGATATGCCGAGTGCTGAGACATGCTGTTGCCAAAACATCCACACCATGCTGCTGTGAGCGTGTATGAAATACTGCTGCTGCACATATAACATATATGAAATAACCCCCATATTTAACATACAGTGGGTACAGAAAGTATTCAGACCCCCTTAAATTTTTCACTCTTTGTTATATTGCAGCCATTTGCTAAAATCATTTAAGTTAATTTTTTTTCCTCATTAATGTACACACAGCACCCCATATTGACAGAAAAACACAGAATTGTTGACATTTTTGCAGATTTATTAAAAAAGAAAAACTGAAATATCAAATGGTCCTAAGTATTCAGACCCTTTACTCAGTATTTAGTAGAAGCACCCTTTTGATCTATTACAGCCATGAGTCTTTTTGGGAAAGACGCAACAAGTTTTTCACAAAGGGGGTCTGAATACTTTCCGTACCCACTGTACATGTAGTCACCCCGTAGCAGATTTATACAGGTGGAGCTGAGGAAGGAGAAGGGTTTCTGGAGCTATTGTCTTAGTTACATTATATTTAACTATAATGGAACAGCCAGTTGCACTTGAATAGTCTTTAATGAAGAAATGTTTTTTGGCAGCAGAAAGGTGTAGTTTCAGCTTCTGCCAGCAGAGTTGAACAATCTCATGCTAACCAGCAAAACCTTGAAAAACCAAATCTCAAGCTTTGTGGAATTAAAACATAAGGAATAATTATGAGAAACCTTACTCATCTTTAAATCACCCATTACCTGCAGATCACTCATGCACAAATTCAGTAGTTTAATTTATTTGTCAAAGGACCACAAAATCTCCACTACATTTGCCAGTTAACAATAGCATCACAGTATGAACAATGACAGCTGCCAGTATTGGATGGATAAGCTATTATTTTTCATCCAACATGAATGATACACCCTAGCAGTCAATATGAAGCTAATTAGATATCATAACGAATACATGTAATTGGTTTGAGAGGCAGGGAGCCGCAGCTCCTCTTGATTGCCTCTCCAAATGATTGGACGCCAACTGTAGCGCCATCGCAGAGTAAATCATTTGAGAGCTCAATAAGCAGAAGATTAGATTAGCACAGCTAAACACAAATCTGTTGTTATTCAAGACAGTCCTGTACATAAAGCAGATAGCTTTATTAAAAACAAAGAGAAAATGGCTCTTTGTACTTGTATTAGATTAATATATTTGGCAGATGCTGATAACATGCACTGATCAATTTTGTACAATAAGACCTGAAATGTGAGTATTAAAGAAATAGGTCATCCAAAAATAAAAAAGTTGCTGAAGAATTTACTCACCCTCAAGCCATCTAAGATGTAGATGAGTTTTGTTTCTTCATCAGAACAGATTTGGAGAAATTTAGAATTGTATCACTTGCTCACCAGTGGATCCTCTGCAGTGAATGGGTGCCGTCAGAATGAGAGTCCAAACAGCTGATGAAAACATCACAATAATCCACAAGTTATCCAGACCATTTCAGTCCATCAATTTACATTTTGTGAAGTGAAAAGCTATGTTTTTGTTAAGAAACAAACCAATCATTAAGACTTTATAAACTGTTGATTTTGGCCAAAATACCAGTCCATAACCCAATACAAAGCTTCCACCAGTAAAAAAATAAATAAAATAAATAAACATCCATTCCCTGTTGTCCTTTCACATCAAAATCCACAGATTTGTTTAGAACTGTTTTAGACTGTTTTCACTTGTAAATGATGCTTGATCTGTGCATATTTCTCTCCTGATTCAGATGAGACTTATTTTTACTGGATAACGCAATATTATGGATAGAGGACTCATATTTTAGCCGAAAACAACAGTTTGAAGTTCAAACCATCTTAATGACGGATTTGTTTCTTAAAACACACAGCTTTTCACTTCAGAAGACATGGTGTGAATTACTTGTGGATTATTGTAATGTATTTATCAGCTGTTTGGACTCTCATTCTGACGGCACCCATTCACTGCAAAGGATCCACTGGTGAGCAAGTGATGTAATGCTGTCTGTTCCAAAGACGAGACTCATTTACTTCTTGCATTGCCTAAGGGTGAATACATTTTCAGCAGATTTTCATTTTTGGGCGAACTATTCTTTTAAGAAATTAAATAAATGTAGATTTTATGTTGAATTTAAAAATACATTCCTAACAAGCCCTTAAAGCACCTAAGAGGTCATTTAGGATTATAGTAAGCAAGCATCATTTGTGAGAAGCACATTAAAAAACGGATTCACTCAAACTAATCCCTGCAGCTGTGGAAAAAAGCCACGTCTGCAGGAATGCTGCACTGCACACAAAAGCAATGCCTCTCAATCACCATAACGTCAATAGTGACCTCAGTAGCTATGATTCTCAGTCGCCTTTAGGTGCAGCCCACATTAAAGTCTGCAGCGCTTGCATCGATAGCATTATAACTACTGCTGATCTCAGAAGGATCTGGGATATATATTAAACCATATGAGCAAAGGTTTCTGGGTAACATGATATCATACAATGTAGAGCAGTCATGCTAGCATTGGGTGCCAATTAATTTGGAATATGTAGAAAATTAGAACACAGAAAGGTTTCACTTTATTTTCATGGTCCCTTTAACACATTCTGTTGACTATAAGTAACATTGCACCTACATGTCTACTAACTCTCATTAGAGTATTAGTAGACTGGTAGGGTTAGGGTTAGAATAAGTTGACATGTACTTGCAAAGTTAGTTATAGTCAGTAGAATGTCTGTTGGGAGACCCTCAAAATAAAGAGTTAGCAGATATTAAGCAAACAGTCTACTAATACTCTGATGAGAGTTAGTAGACATGTAGGTGCTTATTGTCATCAGAATGTTCAAAAGGGACCATTAAAATAAAGTGTTACCCACAGAAATCATTATGCAAACAGAATGGCTCATTATGCAAACTTGTTTTCCAGACAAAACATTCCCCTTCAAGTGCTGCTTTATACAAATCACTGTTGTGATCCAGTCAGGCTTTTGATTTAGCCCCCCATAGCCTTTGCACTATTGTTTCTGATTTCCAGAGGTCTGCAGCAAACAAAATAACTTGATTTTGTTGGCTTTATTCTGCTGTCTGTTTTGTGGAGAGCACAGACACATGATCAACCTCACTGTGTCTCTAGAGATCAAAGGGCTGGAAAACACAGTCTAGCTGGTTCCTAGACATTCAGCCTCAGGATGGATATTGACGGACACTTTTGATCAAATAATGTCTAACTACAAACCTCCAGCCACCCCTCCATATATATATACTGTGGCTAAATCTATTATTCATATACAGTATAGTTGCAAGAAGAAGTATAATATACTATTTCAGTCTGATTTTTATCATGCCATCATAATTTTTATCATAGCATGACAGAATAAATATTTTACAAAAATGTACAAGGAGCATAGTTCTGCATAAAAGAAATCAAACCTGATGCCAAATGTATTTCAAATAATATTATTTTAATAGTAATATTAATTTAATATTAAAGTAAATAAAATTTATATTGCATTAAGAATAATATTATTTATTTGTTTGTGTGTTTCATTGTTCATTGTTATATATTGTTTTATTTATTTTTGTTGTTGTTGAAATGATAACTAAATATTGTATATGTAAAAGTTTTTTGTTCATCATGAGATCATAATTTTAAAATGTATTTAATTAAGAAACATCTTGTGCCCAAACATAATATTATTATTAATTTTATTTGTTTGTGTTATTGTAGTTTTTTTAATAACAGTAAATTAATATTTTATATATAAACATTTCATCATCAGTTTATAATTTTAAAATGTTTTTTTTTTTTTTAAATAGAAAAAAAGTAAACGTGCCGGTAAAATATGGAGTGTCACAAGGATCTGTCCTAGGTCCTCTGCTATTTTCAATATATATGTTGCCCCTTTATAATATTATTAGAAAATACGTGATTAGTTTCCACTGTTATGCTGATGATACTCAACTATATATCGCAACAAGACCAGATGAAACTTCTAAATTATCTAAGCTAACAGAGTGTGTTAAAAATGTAAAAGATTGGATGACCAATAATTTTCTCCTATTAAATTCGGATAAGACAGAGATATTACTTATTGGACCAAAAAAACAGATTAAATAGTTAAATAGACAAAAATGTTGACTAGCAAGTGACTAGCATGTCGTTAGCATGATTAGCAATTTATTAGCATGATGTTAGCATGTTTCTAGCATGTTGCTAGCATGATTAGCAAGTTACTAGCATGTTGCTAGCATGATTAACAAGTGGCTAGCATGTCGATATCATGTTGTTAACATGATTAACAAGTGACTAGCATGTTGTTAGCATGATTAGCAAGTGACTAGCATGTTGCTAGCATGACTAGCAAGTGACTAGCACATTGTTAGTATGATTAGCAAGTTACTAGTGTGTTGTTAACATGTTTCTAGCATGTTGCTAGCATGATTAGCAAGTGACTAGCATGTTGCTAGCATGACTAGCAAGTGACTAGCACATTGTTAGTATGATTAGCAAGTTACTAGTGTGTTGTTAACATGTTTCTAGCATGTTGCTAGCATGATTAGCAAGTGACTAGCATGTCGTTAGCATGATTAGCAAAGTTACTAGCATGTCATTAACATGTTGTTAACAATTTTTAGCAAGTGACTAACATGTTGCTAGCATGACTAGCAAGTGACTAGAATGTCATTAGCATGATTAGCAAGTTACTAACATGTCGTTACCATGTTTCCAGCATGATTAACAAGTGACTAGCATGTCGCTAGCATGTTTCCAGCATGATTAGCAAGTGACTAGCATGTTGATGGCATGATTAGCAAGTGACTAGCATATTGCTAGCATGATTAGCAAGTCATTAGCATGTCATTATCATGATTAGCAAGTCACTAGCTTGTCGTTAAGAAGTTTCTACCATGTTGCTAGCATTATTAGCAAGTGACTAGCATGTTGCAAGCATGATTAGCAAGTGACTAGCATGTTGGAAGCATGATTAGCAAGTGACTAACATGTTGCAAGCATGATTAGCAAGTGACTAGCATGCTGCTAGCATGACTGACTAGCATGTTGCTAGCATGATTAGCAATTAGCAAGTTATTAGCATGCTGCTAGCATGACTAGCAAGTGACTAGCATGTCATTAGCATGATTAGCAAGTCACTAGCATGTCGTTAAGAAGTTTCTAGCATTTTGTTAGCATTATTAGCAGGTGACTAGCATGTCGCTAGCATGTTGTTAACATGATTAACAAATGACTAGCATTTTGTTAGCATAATTAGCAAGTGACTAGCATGTTGTTAGCATGATTAGCAAGTGACTAGAATGTTGCTAGCATGACTAGCAAGTGACTAGCATTTCATTAGCATGATTAGCTAGTGACTAGCATGTCGCTAGCATGTTTCCAGCATGATTAGCAAGTGACTAGCATGTTGCTAGCATGATTAGCAAGTTACTAGCATGTTGTTAGCATGTTTCTAGCCTGATTAGCAAGTTACTAGCATGTTGTTAGCATGTCTATGCTAATCCTGCTAAAAACCAGTTGATTCAGTAAAAAAAAAAACAGCTAAAACCCAGCTAAGACCAGCCTGACCTGCTAAAAAAAAGTGGCCAAAATCACTTTAAAACCAGCTTGGGAGACCAGCCAAAGCAGCCAATCAGCTTAGGCTGGTTTTAGCTGGGG
>NW_015641422.1:577931-578368 GCF_001515625.1 Sinocyclocheilus rhinocerous
TTTTCAGTAGGGAGTTGTTAAGCTTTGCTATAGCAATAGACAGCTTAAATACACCATACGTCTTATTGTATACAAGTTTTCACTTTCGCAGTGAAAGTCTATGGGATTTTAGGTGGTTCTGATAGTCTGGTTTACGAAAACCGTAAGCCGGATCAGTTAGAAAAGATATAGCAACCCCGTACATTTCTGCCATATGTACATTAACTGACAGTCACCACTGATAAGCTACTTCTAAATATTGTAGAAACTTAATTTGCTGTAAAGTTGCTTTGCAATGATTTGTATCGGAAAAAGCACTATACAAATAAACTTGAATTGAATTGAATTAAATATTGAAACAATTTAAGGTAACACTTTATTTCGATAGTCCACTTTAGACATTCTATTAACAGTAAGTAACTTTGCAACTACATGTCAACTAGCAGTTAGTAGAGTAT